>NC_084615.1:33455718-33755718 GCF_033978795.1 Nerophis ophidion
GCGATTAACTTCGGTTAAAAATTTTAATCATTGCCCAGCCCTAATATATATACAAACCCCGTTTCCATAAAAGTTGGGAAATTGTGTTAGATGTAAATATAAACTGAATACAATGATTTGCAAATCCTTTTCAACCCATATTCAATTGAAAGCATTACAAAGACAACATATTTGATGTTCAAACTCAAACTTTTTTTTTTTTGCAAATAATAATTAACTTTGAATTTCATGGCTGCAACACGTGCCAAAGTAGTTGGGAAAGGGCATGTTCACCACTGTGTTACATCACATTTTCTTTTAACAACACTCAATAAACGTTTGGGAACTGAGGAAACTAATTGTTGAAGCTTTGAAAGTAGAATTCTTTACCATTCTTGCTTGATGTACAGCTTAAGTTGTCGTGTTTTACGCTTCATAATGCGCTACACATTTTCGATGGGAGACATGTCTGGACTGCAGGCGGGCCAGGAAAGTACCCGCACTCTTTTACTACGAAGACACGCTGTTGTAACACGTGGCTTGGCATTGTTTTGCTGAAATAAGCAGGGGCGTCCATGATAATGTTGCTTGGATGACAACATATGATGCTCCAATACCTGTATGGACCATTCAGCATTAATGGTGCCTTCTCAGATGTGTAAGTTACCCATGCTTTGGGCACTAATACACCCCCATACCATCACACATGCTGGCTTTTGAACTTTGCGCCGGATGGTTATTTTCCTCTTTGTTCCGGAGAACACCACGTCCACAATTTCCATATATAATTTGAAATGTGGACTCGTCAGACCACAGAACACTTTTCCACTTTGCATCAGTCCATCTTAGATGAGCTCGGGCCCAGCGAAGCCCGCGGCGTTCCTCTGTGTTGTTGATAAATGGCATTTGCTTTGCATAGTAGAGTTTTAACTTGCATTTACAGATGTAGCGACCAACTGTAGTAACTGACAGTGGTTTTCTGAAGTATTTCTGAGCCCATGTGGTGATATCTTTTACACACTGATGTCGGTTTTTAATGCAGTACATCGCTTACGTGCAGTGATTTCTCCAGATTCTCTGAACCTTTTGATAATTTTACGGACCGTAGATGGTAAAATCCCTAAATTCTTTGCAAAAAAAATGTTTAGCAGTTTTAACATCAAATATGTTGTCTTTGTAGCATATTCAACAGAATTGGGGTTGAAAATTCTTTGCAAATCATTGTATCCTGTTTATATGTACATCTAACACAATTTCCCAACTCATATGGAAACGGGGTTTGAATGTATTTATATATATATATATATAGCCTATTATTTGCGCACTATTTACAAGTTATGTACCAAAAACACGACCACCGAAAAAATACTTTGATCAATGAAAACAGCGCTGCAGAAACCGGCTGTAAACAAGAGGCACTGCATTTTCTGAATTGAAACACTCATTTTAAAGCTTTGACATTAACATTTTAACACACACTAATCTGATTCAGAAAATATGAGGACCTTATATGAAACACACCTAGGTCTTTCTTGGTTCAAACAATATGAGGACATGACGAGTGCTCACATGTAGAATTTATGTTGTTGACTTGTAACATCTCCTGTTTTGCTAAACATGAGTTCCAAACTCCCTACTGACTAACATGGATGTACCCTTACGAAAATGTTGTCATGTAAACTGATCTGTGAGAGATTAAAATTAATAAATGTCTTTCAAAATATAGGTTGGGTCAAATTTAGAGCAGATATAGTAAAAATAGACATGTAATAACCTGTTGGAGGGATGAAGTCGGTTTATGGCTGTCATCTGAATCTAGAGAATGTTGAGATAGAACCTCAAACAGTTGGTTTCTGCAACAAAACACAAAAATATAATGTCAGAACTAATTAATTATAACATTGTCAGCACTTTTTGTTGATGAAACTTTCAGCATACAATGCCAGATAAATAGTAAAGATTATTACAGAGTTTCAGCTCTTAGACAAATAATTAAGAATATAAAACACACTAAAATCGGGTTCAGAAAATATGAGGACCTGAATTGAGACACTCATTTTAAAGCTTTGACATTAACATTGTAACACACATTTTCTGGTCCAGAAAATATGAGGACCTTATATGAAACACACCTAAGTCTTTCTTGCTTCAAACAATATAAGGACATGACGAGTGCTCACATGTAGAATTTATGTTGTTGACTTGTAACATCTCCTATTTTGCTAAACATGAGTTCTAAACTTTCTACTGACTAACATGGATGTACCCTTGCGAAAAAGTTGTCATATAAACTGATCTGTGAGAGATTAAAATAAATAAATGTCTTTCAAAATATAGGTTGGGTCAAATTTAGAGCAGATATAGTAAAAATAGACATGTAATAACCTGTTGGAGGGATGAAGTCAGTTAATGGCTCACATCTGAATCCGGAGAATGTTGAGATGGAACCTCAACAGTTGGTTTCTGCAACAAAACACAAAAATATAATGTCAGAACTAATTAATTATAACATTGTCAGCACTTTTTGTTGATGAAACTTTCAGCATACAATGCCAGATAAATAGTAAAGATTATTACAGAGTTTCAGCTCTTAGACAAATAATTAAGAATATAAAACACACTAAAATCGGGTTCAGAAAATATGAGGACCTGAATTGAGACACTCATTTTAAAGCTTGGACATTAACATTGTAACACACACTAATCTGGTTTAGAAAATATGAGGAACTTATATGAAACACACCTAAGTCTTTCTTGGTTCAAACAATATAAGGACATGACGAGTGGTCACATGTAGAATGTATGTTGTTGACTTGTAACATCTCCTGTTTTGCTAAACATGAGTTCCAAACTCCTTACTGACTAACATGGATGTACCCTTACGAAAAAGTTGTCATATAAACTGATCTGTGAGAGATTAAAATTAATAAATGTCTTTCAAAATATAGGTTGGGTCACATTTAGAGCAGATATAGTAAAAATAGACTTGTAATAACCTGTTGGAGGGATGAAGTCGGTTTATCGCTCACATCTGAATCTGGAGAATGTTGAGATAGAACCCCAACAGTTGGTGTCTGCAACAAAACACAAAAATATAATGTCAGAACTAATTAATTATAACATTAACAACCACTTTTGGTTGATAATATTCTGAGCATATAATTCTACATAAACAGTAAAGATTATTATAGCGTTTTAGCTCTTAGACTATTATTTAAGAATGTAACATTCACTAAAATGTGGTTCAGAAAATATGAGGACCTGGATTGAAACACTCATTTTAAAGCTTTGAATTAAACATTGTAACACACACTAATGTGGTTCAGAAAAATATGAGGACCTTATATGAAACACACTGAAGTCTTTTTTAGTTCAAACAATATGAGTACATGACAAGTGATCACATATAGAATTCATGTTGCTGACCTGTAACATCTCCTGTTTTGCTAAACATGAGTTGTAAATTCCACAGACTAACATGGATGTACGCTTAAAAAATGTTGTCGTATAAACTGATCTGTGAGAGGTTAAAAGGATTAAATGTCTTTTGAAGTATAGGTTGTGTCAAGTTTTTAGCAGATATAGGGCAGCACGGTGGAACAGGGGTTAGTGCATGTGCGTCACAAATCGTTAAATCCTGGGCAGAAATCCACACAGAAAGATCGACGTGATCTTTCTGTGTGGAGTTTGCATGTTCTCCCCGTGACTGCGTGGGTTCCCTCCGGGTACTCCGGCTTCATCATACCTCCAAAGACATGCACCTGGGGATAGGTTGATTGGCAACACTAAATTGGCCCTAGTGTGTGAATGTGAGTGTAAATGTTGTCTATTTGTGTTGGCCGTGTAATGAGGTGGCGACTTGTCCAGGGTGTACTCCGCCTTCCGCCCGAATGCAGCTCAGATAGGCTCAAGCACACCCCGCCAACCCAAAAAAGGGACAGGTAGTAGAAAATGGATGGATGGATGGATGGATAGTAAAATAGTCAAGTAATAACCTGTTGGAGGGATGAAGTCGGTTTATCGCTCACATGAATCTGGAGAATGTTGAGATAGAACATCAACAGTTGGTGTCTGCAACAAAACACATAAAAATAATGTTAGAACTTATTAATTATAACATTATCAGCACTTTTTGTTGTTAACATTATGAGCATATAATGCCAGATAAATAGTAAAGATATTTATAGAGGGTTTCTGTCTCTTGTCCCGCTCATGTCTTGAGATGAACTTCCCTCGGTACTCGACCACAAAAGAACCTTTTTAAATTGATGCAAGAGCAAATACACCATATCCTGATAAAACAGTTTATCAATTAACAATGTTTGGAATATCTGTTTTAAAAAGGAATAATAATAGTCGTTACTTGACTAAAAATTCAATTACAAACAGAATTGCTCTTTCATAAATGTAAATAATTATTAAATTAAGTACAAACCCCGTTTCCATATGAGTTGGGAAATGGTGTTAGATGTAAATATAAACAGAATACAATGATTTGCAAATCCTTTTCAAGCCATATTCAGTTGAATATGCTACAAAGACAACATATTTGATGTTCACTCTGATAAACATTTTTTTGGTGCAAATAATCATTAACTTCAGAATTTGATGCTAGCAACACGCAACAAACAAGTTGGGAAAGGTGGCAATAAATACTGATAAAGTTAAGAAATGCTCATCAAACACTTATTTGGAACATCCCACAGGTGTGCAGGCTAATTTGGAACAGGTGGGTGCCATGATTGGGTATAAAAACAGCTCAGTCTTTCACAAGAAAGGATGGGGCGAGGTACACCCCTTTGTCCACAACTGCGTGAGCAAATAGTCAAACAGTTTAAGAACAACCTTTCTCAAAGTGCAATTGCAAGAAATTTACTGATTTCAACATCTACGCTCCATAATATCATCAAAAGGTTCAGAGAATCTGGAGAAATCACTCCACGTAAGCGGCATGTCTGGAAACTAACATTGAATAACCGTGACCTTCGATCCCTCAGACGGCACTGTATCAAAAACCGACATCAATCTCTAAAGGATATCACCACATGAGTTCAGGAACACTTCAGAAAACCACTGTCACTAAATACAGTTTGTTGCTATATCTGTAAGTGCAAGTTAAAGCTCTATTATGCAAAGCGAAAGCCAATTATCAACATCCAGAAACGCCGCCGGCTTCTCTGGGCCCGAGATCATCTAAGATGGACTGATGCAAAGTGGAAAGGTGTTCTGTGGTCTAACGAGCCCACATTTCAAATTTTTTCGGGAAATATTCGACACCGTTTCATCCGGACCAAAGGGGAAGCGAACCATCCAGACTGTTATCGACGCAAAGTTGAAAAGCCAGCATCTGTGATGGTATGGGGGTGCATTAGTGCCCAAGGCATGGGTAACTTACACATCTGTAAGTTACCCATCTGTTTGGAACAACATTTGCTGCCATTTAAGCGCCAACTTTTTCATGTGCGCCCCTGCTTATTTCAGCAAGACAATGCCAAGCCACATTCAGCACGTGTTCAGCTTCATAAAAAAGAGTGCAGGTACTTTCCTGGCCGGCCTGCAGTCCTATCAAAAATGTGTGGCGCATTATGAAGCGTAAAATACGACAGCGGAGACCCCGGACTGTTGAACGACTGAAGCTCTACATAAAACAAGAATGGGAAAGAATTCCACCTTCCAAGCTTCAACAATTAGTTTCCTCAGTTCAAACGATTATTGAGTGTTGTTGAAAGAAAAGGTGATGTAACACAGTGGTGAACATGCCCTCTCCCAACTACTTTGGCACGTATTGCAGCCATGAAATTCTAAGTTAATTATTATTTGTAAAAAAAATTATTCCGTTTGGATTTACATCTAACACAATTTCCCAACTCATATGGAAACGGGGTTTGTAATTAATGTGTTACTTGAAAAAGAAAAGTTTTAAATATCTAGCATATGCAGTTGAGAGACATTTCATGAGAGCAGAGTGTGTGTGTGCCTTTAAAAAGCTGTGCCTTTTGCCAAGTGACGTGGGACGTCAGCGCCCAGACATAGCAAAATAGTTCAGCTGTATTTTTTATCTTAGCAGTGGCAGTTAAGATAGTTCTGTTGAATGTTTTTGTTTGCGTGTGGATGAGGCCTCTTTCTATTTGATATCGTGTTCGTAATTACTTCCGGGGGTTGCTTTCATTAGTAAAAAGATATTACCTGCACTAAACCTTTTGTGCTTCTAACGCTGTCTTGTTGACATACAATCACATCAAAAGTAGCATGCCAGATTACATAAAACGCATCGTAACAGCGTTGTAGCGTACATAAAAGTTATTAGATTACTCGTTACCGGTAAAAGTAACAGCATTAGTAACATCGTTTTCATATACCGCTGTTATACCATCCATCCATCCATCCATCATCTTCCGCTTTTCCGAGGTGGGGTCGCGGTGGCAGCAGCCTAAGCAGGGAAACCCAGACTTCCCTCTCCCCAGCCACTTCGTCTAGCTCTTCCCGGGGGATCCCGAGGCGTTCACAGGCCAGCCGGGAGACATAGTCTTCCCAACGTGTCCTGGGTCTTCCCCGTGGCCTCCTACGGGTTGGACGTTCCCTAAACACCTCCCTAGGGAGGCGTTCGGGTGGCATCCTGACCAGATGGCCGAACCACCTCATCTGGCTCCTCTCCATGTGGAGGAGCAGCGGCTTTACTTTGAGTTCCTCCCGGATGGCAGAGCTTCTCACCCTATCTCTAAGGGAGAGCCCCGCCACCCGGCGGAGGAAACTCATTTCGGCCGCTTGTACCCGTGATCTTATCCTTTCGGTCATGACCCAAAGCTCATGACCATAGGTGAGGATGGGAACGTAGATCGACCGGTAAATTGAGAGCTTTGCCTTCCGGCTCAGCTCCTTCTTCACCACAACGGATCGATACAACGTCCGCATTACCGAAGACGCCACACCGATCCGCCTGTCGATCTCACGATCCACTCTTCCCCCACTCGTGAACAAGACTCCGAGGGGCCATAGAGGTCAGGTGCATTGTGAGCTGGGCGGCAGCCGAAGGCAGGGCACTTGGCGGTCCGATCCTCGGCTACAGAAGCTAGCTCTTGGGACGTGGAACGCTGTTATTCCAAACACTTCTAATTAAAGCCATATAATACAACCTCTATTAGACAGTAAGGAAATGATCCAAATGAGATGTTGATACAGTTACCATTGATATGATACATAACAAGACATACCTTTCCAATCATTGATCCACTGGGCCTTAAAACAAGACTTGTCACATCCAGATCAAATAAACTCGGTGGCTTCAGCCTCAGGATTACGTCTCGCTCTTCTTTTGGGCACGATGTCTACATCATGTGTTGATGCGCCTAACAAATCCACACATAAAAATGAAAAAAGTCAGTGACACAGAAATAAAACAAAGAACTAAACCCTTCAAAAACTGTTAAATTTAGGCTCAATGCAGACATGAATCTTCTCAAACAAAGTACTAATGTAACAATATCAGTAACATGCCAACTCCACAGTGCTTATCAGATTGAAATATTTGTATTTGAGAAAAAGTATAAACAATTTGAAGAACTCTAGTCTGTCTTGTTTAAAATTAAGAAAATGTTTACTAGCATAGTGATCAAGGGTGATGGGTCAAATGGAGAGAATAATTTCACCACACCTTGTGTGTGTGACAATCACTGCTACTTATAATCTTCCATGCAACTTTAAAAAAAAATGTTAAATGCCTTGGCCTTGGCCCAGAACTGAAATGCTTAATTTAACCTCATAAGATCAAATCTGATTGCAATTAATAACAACAACATTTAACTGTTGATTATAATGAACTATTTTCCTATGTTAAAAAACATTGGTCTATTTAATTACGTTAAACTCCATTTTATGCTCACCTGATTCAACCATGCTGTCGAAGACTGTCAAAGATGGTTTGTGACCAAGATAGATGTCCCCCTCTAGTGATGCAGGTCCCGGAAGTGATGTTCACTGAGCGCTCTGTTGTGCTCAAAATCGTGTGTGAAGTTGTGTATTTCGATTATAAATGGTCCTTTTGGAAAACCCTTTATATATATATTCAATATTGAGTGTGATACATGAGCTGTATAAATTCCATGATGAAAATAGTTAACTAGTGATTTAGCCCTCTGTTAGGAGCAGACATCGTCCAGCGGCCAATCAGGCGGCGCCTAACTGAAAATTGGACCAATCAGACGCCGAGACTCTTCAGAGTGGGCGGAAGTAACCATCTTGAACACAATGTAAAGTGAATACCTCCAAAATCAATCCCCATATTAATCCTAAATTTGCCCCAAAGATAAAAATACCCAAATAATGTGCTATTGTAACCATTTGAAAATATTAAATACTGCGTGTAGTTTGAATTGCATTTGAATTATTGCCTTTGTCTCAATCAAGGTTGAAGGTTGTTTTTTTTATGCAAAAACCTACATTTCAGGCACATTTAAAGCAATTATTGTGCGGCATTGTATTTTAGTCAACAGAATAGCAAAAAGTCCAATACAGTAAAATACTGAATCAAACAAATTAAATCATCACCATAATCCCTTTATTACTAATTGTCTAGCCCAAATCCTCTCCAGATAAACCAAATTAATAGATAAAACTAACACTAAAAAGGATGAGATCATCAGATCAGTTGAAAATGTGTTGTTATTTGATTCAGAATTCAAGAGTATGTGTATTGCTGTAATGGTTAGATGTTTTTCAAAATGTTGGAGTGTGTGAGTTTCTGACCCACATGACATATGAGGACATATGACATATGAGGACAAGTGTGTGTGTGTGTGTGTCATAATAGCAAAGATGGCCACTAGGGGCAAAATCGAAGGTGACCAAAAAAATTAAACACACTTTCACACACTTTTTCTGAAAATTTGACAAATGAAGACTTTAGAGATTTTTGGTCTGGGAACATGCTGGGAGGGTCTAGAACACGATAGCATTGCGGGAAATATGGGGACATGGAAAATGTCCTCATATTTCAACAGGTCCTCATATGTAAGGTGAAATTTCATAAAAATGTCCCCATATGTCACTTTGACAAACGCACACACACACACACACACACACACACACACACACACACACACACACTTTTAAATCTATACCAGGTGTGATACGATTACAAGAATGTCCAAAAAAAACATCTTCTCAACAATGAATCTGTTACATTTAATTTCATTTGCAGTTTTGCACATTAGGACGCGGCTAAAACACAGAAGAAGTATGTTTTGTGTTCCCTTGTGTAGATTCTCTAGCCAGTTTTACAAATTGCATATTTCATCCCTGGTTGCCTCTCTTTAATGTGAATGAGATATGATAATTACAAAGATCTCGTTAATAAGTGAGATGTCGTAACATGTTGATTGGTAAGCTTTTATTGGGATGTTTGGTGCGGTGGAAGTGTTCCAAGCTCACTTGAAGGGAGTTTTATGTTAGACTTGGAACAGGATTATATAAGACATTCACTTATAAAGTGTTCCTTTTCTAAGTGGAAGAGAAAACTTGAAGAGTGAGACAGGCAACACCATTAGTCCAGTAGTTTATAGTTAAAGTTCGTCACACATACACACACTAGGTGTGGTGAAATTATTCTCTGCATTTGACCCATCCCCTTGTTCACCCCCTGGGAGGTGAGGGGAGCAGTGAGCAGCAGCGGTGGCCACGCTCGGGAATCATTTTGGTGATTTAACCCCCAATTCCAAACCTTGACGCTGAGTGCCAAGCAGGGAGGTAATGGGTCCCTTTTTTATAGTCTTTGGTATGACTTGGCCGAGGTTTGAACTCACGACCTACCGATCTCAGGGCGGACACTCTACCCACAAGGCCATTACTAATAGACAAAATGAGCAGTTGGCATGTAAGGATTTTAAAGTTTTTCTCTGCATAGAGCACTAGTGAGACATGGTAGCAGAGGTAGATTTTTATTGTCATTAATAATCTAAAGTAAGTTCCTATTTCAGCAACAAGCAACCCCTCTCCTCCGAGGTGTTTACTGCAGTCGTCCAAAACACCAGACCTACAAGTAGGAAAGTCTCAATAAAATATTTAGTCGGAGTAAAAAAAAAAAAACCATCTAGTCTCATCTCCATTTCCTTCTCTATGCATCATTCATGCTCCTTGCTGCTAGCGAGTTTCAATCTGAGACCGTGGGGGCCTCATCTGTAAAAGATGAGTACTGTGAAATGCGCTTTTTTTTTTTCCCCCTCCCGCAATTACAGAATACAGACACAGCACAAACAAGACACAAGGGAGTACGCAGGCAGTGTCTGGGAAAAGAAAGAAAAAGAGCAAATTGCTGTAACGGGGGAGATAAACAGCAGGAGAGGAAGATGGAGAGAGTCAAATGTGTGACTGTACCCAGGTTTAGACATTACAAATCAAAGTAGAGCAGCGCAAAGACGAATGATGGAGAGTGCGGAGGAAAACTACAGTCCTGGTCAAAAGTTGACATACACTTGTAAAGAACATCATGTCATGGCTGTCTTGAGTTTCCAATCATTTCTACATCTCTTATTTTTTTGTGTGAGAGGGATTGGAGCACATACTTGTTGGACACAGAAAACATTCATGAAGTTTGATTCTTTTATGAATTTTTTATGGGTCTACTGAAAATGTGACCAAATGTGCTGGGTCAAAAGTATACATACAGCAATGTTAATATTTGCTTACATGTCCCTTGGCGAGTTTCACTGCAAAAAGGCGCTTTTGGTTGCCATCCACAAGCTTCTGGTTGAATTTTTGATCACTCCAAAATTGATGCAGTTCAGCTCAATGCGTTGGTTTTCTTACATGAACTTGTTTCTTCAGCATTGTCCACATGTTTAAGTCAGAACTTTGGGAAGGGCCATCTGAAACCTTAATATGGCCATTCCTTTACCACTTTTGACGTGTGTTTGGGGTCATTGTTCTGTTGGAACCAACCGCGCCCAAGACCCAACCTCCGGGCCGATAATTTTAGGTTGTCCTGAAGAATTTTGAGGTAATCCTCCCTTTTCATTGTCCTATTTACTCTCTGTAAAGCACCAGTTCCATTGGCCGCAAAACAGGCCCAGAGAAAACTACATACCACCACGCTTGACGGTGGATGGTGGAGCGGTATAGTTCGGTTGGTAGTGGCCGTGCCCACTTCGCATCCTAGTCACTGCCGTTGTGTCCTTGGGCAAGACACTTTACCCACCTGCTCCCAGTGCCACCCACACTGGTTTAAATGTAACTTAGATATTGGGTTTCACTATGTAAAGTGCTATATAAATATAATTCACTTCACTTCACACTTGTTCCTGGGATTAAAGGCCTCACCTTTTGTCCTCCAAACATGTTGCTGGGTATTGTGGCCAAACAGCTCCATTTTTGTTTCATCTGACATCACATGGAAAACAATAAGACCTGTTGGAGGAAAGTTCTGTGTATGTAAACTTTTGACCACGACTATAAAATAGGCCTAAAAGTACCATTACCTTCAACCTCCTTGTCCTGTTTGGGCTCCAGGTTGGGCCCAGATGACCGTGTCCTGGAACGTTTCCTGGCCAGATCTGGGTGTGAGGTTCACTGCTTCGATCCCAGTTTGAGGCAGCCGCATTTGCAGCATGCTGACATGTGGCTTCACCGACTCTCTATTGACTGGAAGGATCCCAACCCGTCTGTTGTTTCCCAGCGTCAGTACGCCAACACCAAAAAACTGGCCACCATCCTCAACGATTTCGGTCATCGACAGGTAAGCGGTAGCAAATCTCATGCAGTCAGTTTGTCCCTCCATTATTACGAGATACTTAGCTTGCCAAACTTTATTAGCTTTAAAATACAGTGTCAGCAACTAATGAGTACACAGGAGCACTTAGCCTAGCAGGACGGATGAATGGATGATAGAAGATGATAGAAGGATAAAATAATGGTTGGAAGGAATCAAAGAGGGTCAAAGCTGGGAAATTATTTTGACTCGGGGGGGCCAGATTGAGAGAAAAACATATGTCTGGGGGGCTAATGTTTAGCTGTCAAAATCTTCTGTACAGTACCATGAATTGATTAACGTGGACCCCGACTTAAACAAGTTGAAAAACGTATTCGGGTGTTACCATTTAGTGGTCAATTGTACGGAATATGTACTGTACTGTGCAATCTACTAATAAAAGTATCAATCAATCAATCAAAAGCGTGTTTGGGTCCCTTTTTTTTAGGAACACTAATACCAAAAGTCACAATGACAATGACAGACCAACTAAAAAAACGGAATGGAATTTTAAATTTCTTTACTGAATAGGACACCTAAAATGTACATTAAAATAATGAAAGTGGGCTTTACAATTGAACAATGAACAATAAAACACTGAATATTAAAAACAAAACAAAAATGTAAAAAACAGCAAAATATGAACACAAAGTGTAACACCTACAATATGATATATTATCACGTAAAATTATGCTTTCGCATGTGTATCGGGCTGGTTGCGCTGAAAAGAAACCCCGCCCACTCAGGGTGTTCCTCGTCTGAGCTGCTGTGACATAGATTACCGTAATAACCCGTACAACACTCAAAAGTGCAGATTTCAACTATTGAAATACTTTCTATAGTTCAAGTCATTTAAAATCATCACTGCACATCATAATGGCGGGGACATTTTTGAGGTTTAAGGTTTAAAAAAGTTATGTACAATCTTGAAAATCTTAACAGACTGGATGTGGCCCGCGGGCCGTATTTTGCCAATTACCATGAATGGATTAACGTAGACCTCGACCCCGACAAGTGGAAAAACTTAATCGGGTGTTACCATTTAGTGGTCAATTGTACAGAATATGTACTGTACTGTGCAATCTACTAATAAAAAGTTTCAATCAATCAATCATGGTATGGGGTCGATAATGAAAGAAAGTCAGCCAAGGAAACTAAGACATGCCCAGGGAACTTGGAGTTGTGAAATAACTCGAGAAATGGTCAGAGACCAAAAGTCTGGTAAATGTACAGAAAACCTCCTTAAGATTTGTAGACTCCCTCATGGCTCAATCAGTCCTGATGACTGAAATACAAGCATAGGCCAAGTTAACCGTAACTCCTGATTTACTTAATTGTTTCCCAATTTCAGATGGACGTACTGAAAGCAGACATGGAGAGTGCCGAGTGGAAGATTTTAGAGAATTTGATCCTAGAAGGAGTTCTGGACTCTGTAGGTCAACTACTCATAGAGCTTCACCTCCACTGGGCAGGTTTCGAGGTGGCAGGGGACGATCCTTCAGTCGTACGCTATTGGTTCAGCTTGCTCAAAGAGTTGGAGCGTGCCAACTTCCGCCTGTTCCATGTCCGCAGAGATGCAGCAAAACCACCTGTGTTTCTGCACAAGAACATCCTCAATGCAAGCAGTACCTACACTTTAGCATGGATGAGCCCACGCTGGACACCCTAAAGTATGTATCAGACAATATCCAAGTGGAATGTGAGCACACAGGTGCTTGCTCAGGCAAATTTTCTGACACAGACTGACCCTTTTGCCAACCTACTTATAAGTAAGTCATGAAGGCGCCAGAGGCTGTCTTCTACTACCTCATGTCTAACGTGTTGGCTGCAGGGCAGTCTCTTGATCATAGTCGACCCCTGTGATCTTCTCTCTAAATCGAGCTTGCAGATATTTCAGATACGTCACAGGACATTTTCTTCTATTCCATTGGTGGGGACGACAGTGCATAGATGTGAGTGTTTGATTGTGCCGAGGGGTAGGAGAGGGATTGATTTAGAGCCTTCTTTACTCAGTGAGGGGCTGCATGGACTGAAAGAGATATATTTAGATCCTTCAAACCAAGATTTTTTTGTTATAAAAATGCATGCAAATTCATCATTGGTGGCTGAATTCCGCCCATGCCATCGTTTTGCTTAACACAGGCCATATATGTCAAACATATTTTAGACGTGTTTGAAGTTGTGTACCAACTTCCGTGGTGATTCTGCTCATCACTCTAAAGTTACAGTGAGCTGTCTGAGAAAAGTCCAACTTATGGGTTTAGTAACAGCATTACTGGTGCATTTTTGACAAATGTTCACCTTTTTGTGTACAGCGGTTCACAAGTAGAATAGTTAGCTAACACAAAAACATACAATTGTTTTCTTTTATTTGTAATTAAAAGACTGAACCCAGAATTATTTTGTTTTGGCTGTCTTGCTAAAAGGATAATGATATACAGTAGCAGTGGATTTGGTAAAATTGATGGATTGTTTATTTCCACAAGGCTGGTCATCATTGAAAATGAAGCTGTTCTCAAAGGATAAAATACACCAAAAAATGCAAATTAACAAATCAAAACTCAACTACACCAACACCATGCTCCTTATATGCACTGGTAGCACTAGAAATAGTGCATGTTTTCAAATCTTTATACAGAAATATGAATTTACATGTATGGATATAAAAATACATTGCTACAATAAGACTGGATGCCAGTCTTGTGGCTTTCATTCGCAATACCTAACAATCCTTCCAGATCCACACCTCCCTCTTACTAACATTTTAATCCCACATTTTGATCTGTCCATCCCAACCGCAGGTGATAACCTTAGAGGTTTCGTGAGGATGCCACAGAGCGCTAATGCACACCTTGTCGTGAGCTTTGATCCTGTGGTACAGCTTGGTTGTCTTCCAGTCCCAAATGTTCAGCTTTCCGTCAGCATCCCCAGACACCACATAGCTGAAACACACAGGGTCGGAGACAAGAACAGGGCCAAACGAAAGGGAAAAAGATTAGACTTGGACACCTAAGGAGGCTGTAGGTACCTGTCTATGTTACAACTTTAATTACTGAACTGAACTGCCCTTGCTGGCACAGTCTATGCATGGATCTTCATAGCAAAACTCTTCATTTAAGATTCAAGACTGGAGGCAAGCAGAGAAGTTACACCTCCACGCTTGCAAAGCAAATCTGATTTTACACTGTATGCATCACTACTGTGATGTAGCCGAACATAAATCCTGACAACTTGGTCTAATCTCACGGCGACATGGGTTCAAACACAAGATCTTACCTCATGTCAGGGGAGAAGTCAACCTGGCAAGCGTAGCCAGCAACCATGTGACCCTTGAAGATCTTCTTCTTGTTCAGTCTGAAGCGGTTTTGGGCTCCAAAAATCAGAATCTGATTGTCCATAGACTGGCACGCAAGCCACTTACCTTGGGTTCAAAACAAAACAAAGTCAAGATAACGGTCTGACACAGAGGAGAGGACACATGATGGGGGTTGTAATGGCAGCAGATGTGACCGAGCGTATACAGACGGATGACATTTTGGTAAAAGTGGGAAACTAAATGGACACTCACTGAGTTCACATGCATAATTCAAAGGTGGCAGAGAACAAACTGTGTTGGGAACGTAAACAGAGCCCAGGAATATCATGAAGAGAGAGAATCATTGCTTTAGCCAGCTGCAAGTGCATATACAGTAACATTGTTTTCTACAGCAGGCATGTATGTAATCAGGGAATGAATTAGGGATTTGATCAGGATCACACAGCTGATTCCACTTAATCAAAACTGCTTAAAACCCAACCCAAGCTTAGCTCTGTATTTCTCTCTGCTGGACCTTGGATTTGTTCTGAATAATGACCTCCGCTGGAAGGTATGAAACTACTAAATTTCGACAGTGTGTGTATTTGCGCTCCCTAAAGGCCTTGCTGCTGCCAGCTCGGCAGTACTACAGCATCCCCCACCCGGCACTTACCATTGGGAGAGAGTGTCACAGCTGGCATGGAGTGCATGCTAGGCTCAGCGATGTACTTGAAGTCCACGGGGATGTCCCTGAAAAAGACCTGAGCTGAGTACACTTCAAGATGAGAAAGCTATCTTAGCATCATGCCCCAGGCAAGCAAGAGCATTGGTATACTTCTTTAGGATAAACATCTCTTCCCACAGAGTGTACACTATCTTCATGCCGTGTTACGTCTCTTTCTTTTGCTTCATGGGGCTTATACAGTAATGCTGAACATGCACACAGAGGTGATGAAAAACAGCTGCTAACGCCTCCTTCCCTGACACATAAACATGCAAAAATCACAACTATTAACACAGTACGGATTGAGAAGTATTGCTTGTGTTTGTCTGACCAAACTTTGCAAACTAACGAAAATAAAGTTAAAAAAAACAAAGCCACAATAAACCAGACAGAACCAGTTTGTCTGTAGCGATGTTTGTGTGGTAAGTGACGGCGTATGTCATCCTGAATAATACATAAGAGATTCTTGTTTTTGTGTTTAATGGGTGCTGTAACATTCAAATACAGCATGTATTCTTCATTGATCAATTACACATGCATGTCCTTGATGGAGCCAACTGATATTTATCCCAGATTTATTTTACGATTAATAGTGTTAGGCTAAAAAAATTTTTGAAAATCACACCCAAAAAGTTCAATAATGTCAAAGAGTAATGATGAACCAGAAATGGGAATTAGGGCTTAATAGTTTGGGGTCTGCCTGTTCAACTCAACACCATAAATTGCACCAGTATCACCCTGCCTGTCGCCTCTCCACTTCAAAAGGGTGAGTAATGTAACTTAAAAAAAAAAGAAAAGTTTTTATCATCCAAACACATAATGGGTAACTGCACTTTTTTGGATGTTTTCCTATCATTCACAATCCATATATGAGACAAGCAAATACATGTTTTTCTTTTCTTTATACATTCTAGCTCGTAAATAAATGCTAGTAAAAGTCAGCTAACAATGGAGCCAGTTGGATCCGCTTTATTCCGGCTATAAAGCGTTCTACAAACACATTCATCAATGTTTCATATACACACCAAGTATATTTGTAATTTAGTAACAGGCACTATCATAACGTGTAATATTTACATATTTTGGTCTTCGCAGCAGCGCATTAATTTCACAGACAGATCGTTTGCTATTTCCTTCACCAACAAACATTTTTATATTTAATCGTGGCAGACTTCATGAGAGGCAACGACTACTTGGGGACAAATGATAATCCAGAACCTTATATATTGGAGCCTGAATACATAGAGGATGATCTACAAGTTTTAGAGACTGTGTGATAAACCGATAAAGCTTTAGTGAAACACTACCATGCAGCAGTATTGTCAAAGGCTAAACAAGAAATATAAATTATAAACATGATAAAACAATCACCTACTGTACAATGTCTGCTCTCACTAGGATGCCGATTGATGAGATGTTAATATTTTACCGTTTGGATGAAAAATAGTCATAATACCCACTCACGTAAGTCCAAACGGGTGTCTTTTTGTGTCTTTCTTGCCAATCTCCAGGTCAAAGTGAATGTCAAAGTTAACCAACTTCTCGGTTGATGGCAACAACCTTCGACCATGATTTATGATCTATAATTTACTTTTACCAACTCAGAGGTGATGCAGCAGCTCACCGGCTCATTTTGTCAATAGCTGCATAAAGTAGTTACTTCCCTGTGATCACGGCGCTGCTAAAAGAAGTTCCTATGCGTTAGCGTTCATAACATTAATATCGTTAATATTTGGTTAAAAATCAGGTCATAAAAGCGAAATTGAATATTGTTGTCGGTTTTTAGATGTTTATTAGAGGGCGTTATGGGCACATTATATAACTCCACTAGCTGCATTGTTAGCCACTTCATACTTAACATATAATACAATTAGAATGCATAACATTTTTAATTTAACTTTTAATTTTCCTGAAGGAACTTTCCTGAAGGAATCAATAAAGTACTGTCCATCTAAAAAAAAAAAAAGATGTATTTTTGTCTCACACAGGAATTGTGCATGATGTGCACAATCCCAAAAGAGTGCACTTCCCCTTGAGCCTGTTTTTATACTTGTACACTTGACTTTGAAATCATAACTTGGAAGCCAGTCCGTCACTAAAGTGCACTGCACACCAGCTACCATTAATGTGCATTTTTTCCATAAGCACTTTGGTTTAATTGTCAAAAGTAAGACTAAAGATTCAAGATTATTTATTGTCAATTCTTAACATGCACAAGACACATAAGAACTGAAAATTATATTTTCGGCACAGTCCCACTAAGAGCAGACATACGTTACAGGGAGACAAGACGGGACCCCCAACGGATCAGCCATTTTTACGGCGCTAAAGTGCCATTCTACTTCAGAGGTTCCAATGTATATGAATGTGCATGGAGTTGTCATTAAAATTAAGTGTATGATTTCCTCAACACTTACTATTTTTCTTCTTATCAGACCAGTACCTTTTCCCTTGATTTTTGGGGGTGAAGGGGTTATGTTTCAGAAGTAGACACGCTACTTTTTTTAAAGATAGTTATGAAGTATATACATTTGAGGTCTTTATAAGACCTCCAACACACTCCGCACAGCTTTCACACACACTTATAAATACTTTCTATGCTCTTAAACACTTCATACACTCTAAACCCCACATCATTTTAATGTGAAAACTTAAATGGGTACCCAAATATCAATGCACTTAATCGTACTTTAAACTTTGTGGTGCCCTGGGACTGCAGTACGTAAACCTCAAAGCGGTGAGGCAACACTGAATTGACACTGCCAATCTCTGAAGTACCAGTAACATGAGATACTTCTGGTGTGTTCTCCATAATGCTGTCATGGAGAAGATTTCACAAGTGGGGTCAGCTAGAAGAAAATTGAGGAAATCAATAGCCGAAAGCCAAGTGGCATCTGTGGGGAAAAAGGAGGACTGTAAAGCCGGGCTAGCATACCATTCGACTTGCTTTGCTCCCAGGCGGCACTAATAAAGCCAAAGCACGTCTGTGTCTCATGTTTTTTTGCAAAGTCTGTCTTTCAGACTAGACTTGGGAGTGTGAAATCAAAATTTTACCAGTAATCCTTTGCGCTGTGGCATGTAAGTATCTCATCTATGAGAGAATGGGAGCAGGGAAAGTCTACTAAAAAGAGCTTAACACACATGAGCTCATCCTAGAAGCTCATTGGCCTTCTTGTCAATGGTAAAAGGACAAAACACCATTCAGTGCAACAACAACATACACGGCTTGTCAAGGCAGAGTTTTAGACTTAACTTACCACTCCCAAACACGAAGACTTTTGTCATCTGACGTGCTGACAAAGCGACGATGCTCATCCACGAACGTGATGGTGTTGACGGCGCCCAAGTGACGGTCGTACTCCTGAACCACCTCGTTGGTCCTGATGTCCCACTGTCATGGAGACAGGAAAAGAATTAGCTAGAACAATAAATATACTCCTAAATTATAACCTGTAATGACAATAAGCAATAGAATTAAAAGTAAAACTTACTACAGTAGAAGGACCACTAAAAGTCGTCTGCTTTAACCGCATGATTACACAGTATTTTGGACATCTGTGTTGCTGAATCCTTTGCAATTTGTTCAATTAATATTGGAGAAGTCAAAGTAGAAAGATGGAGTTGGGAAGCTTTAGCCTTTAGCCACACAAACAGTTTGTGTGGCTAATCCTCGTTTGAATAAGAAAATCTAATTTCAGTAGGCCTTTAAATCCAAAATTTTAAAAAAATGAGTTAATGTGTAAAATGCTCAAAGATAGTCTGAAACCTATTAATTATACTATAAGTTACTCAGTTAAAGATTTCCAACATTACAGATTATTTCTTCAGTAATTGTCCTTTAAAAATAATGTAAATGGTACCAATAGTAATGTACCAATTCAAGGCTTTAATCAGATATGCTACACGAAAAGCTTCCTGCGATTAATGGCTTGCTCTCTGTCATGCAAAGGCACACATGAATTAACAACAACGGGACAGGAGTGTGTTTCACGCTACTTTGGGCACAAGGTCACTTAGCAAAGGGTTGTGTGCGGTGTGTGTGCTTGGTCGAGTAAGATAAATTCCACCTGAGGTGACAGGAGAAGTGGACTGCACTGTGATGGCACACACAACTTTACCTGCACGATCTTCTTATCGGACATGCCGGCCACAAACAGATTCTGTTTCTCCTCATCTGGGTTAAACTTGACGCAGTAGGGAACCTTTCTGTTTGTGAAGCGAGCAATGCACTGGCCTGTGGAGGGAGGGGGTGGGGGGGCATTAATGATACACAATGATACCATGCAACAGGAACAATCCATACAGTGTTGCATGCACCTCTAACAGCTGTATTGGAACGACATGGCTCAAGAGGAGGCGCTGTGTGCACCAATGGGTGGGATTTTGTCTGCCCTCTGCTGGAAAAGAACTCCAGCACTTCATAAGAGTTGTGGCGTTTTGCATAAATAAACAGGACACACAATCAGGGTTGCCCCTGGTGGTGTGGCACTATGGCAAAATAAAAGCCGCCACACCATACAAATGAGGGTCTTTTAAGTGAAAAAACATTAAGTAATACATTGTATAAAAGGATACATAACAGTAGAGAAGAGACTTAAATGACCCCAATCCCGATGGAAAGCGCCTCTACATAGCAACTGATGCTGTGGTAAAAGGTGGAGTTGCCACAAAACACATTTTAATATATTAAAATAAGGTTGGGCTGATAAAACGATTAACATATATATCGCGATGGACACAATATCATTGTAAAATATTAATATATATATATATATATATATTTATTTTTTTTTAGCTGGAAGAAACCAGAAGTTGTAAAGCAAGATTTCTTTCATTAAGTCACTCACGCTTTGGAAACGCAGAAAACCGGAAACAGGAAGTGTCACTAACCAATGGGAAGAACGCGCTAATAGCCAATCAGTTAACAGTATTCACTGAACAATGGGAGGGACACGCTAACTGCCAATCACATAACGGTATTTACTGCCATGTTTGGTTGCGCCGTCTTTCTGTCTCGGTGTGGATTCTCTGCATGGAGTGAGAAGATAAACTGTAATATCTTGATATAGCAACTCAATAACAGAAACTTATCGATAGTTTGGTTGGATTTAATGCAGACAGTGCGGCAACATCCTTACACTTCCAATGTTTCGGTTTAATGAGTACGGTAGCTTCCAAAACAACTGTGTAGTGCTCTAGCGTAAACACTACTGCCATCTAGCGTTTCAAATCTGCAACTACCTTTATAACTACTTGGAAGTATTTTATTACCTTTCATTCAACCTGGCTACCAGACATCCTCTCCATTGACAAGTAGCACCTTTGGAATGTTGAAAATAGTTATACTGTATTGATTAAGTCATGAAAAGTATCAATTTTACAATCCTGCAGGCGACTTTTTCTTTGTAAAGTCCAGCATTTTTTTTTTTTTTATGTGTTACTGGACAAAGACTGTACTTGTGTTTAGAGGCAACATGAGCAAATTACGGCCAAGTGCACGACCCAAATTATTTTTCAAACCTTTACCATCGAAAGTGGAGCTGCTAATACAATGTGAAGTGCATTTTTGAAATTATTGTAAGCCTTGAACTATGGAGGATATTTCAAAGATTAGAATCTATGCTTTTGATTGATATACAGTTTATTATAGTAGTCTACGTCAGAGAAGCTCCAAGCAGACTTGGAAAAATGCAGAGTGGCCGGGGTTTGTTTACAACAGCCAGCCCAAGACGTGTCAAGGAGAAACAAGAAGGCAGATTTCTACAACAAAAATTTGTTCTGCAGTATACTGATGTTATATGGATTATTATTATATTGATCTGTGGATGTTTTTTGTCCTTTGTGTTCATGTTTCTCCATGTTTGTGTCATTTTCCTCTATTGTAAAAGATCGATCTCGAGATGGTCGTTTGGGAAGTAAAGAAAGACGTTCATATGTTCTTAATGTTCAATGTTTTATCTTTCATAGTTAGTATGACAAATCCCATATTCTTTAATTTTCATGTACATTCTTTCATTCAGCCAAAAGGCTGTAAACATTCATTCAGTTTTTTAAGTGGTCTATCTTATTTTTAGCATTTTATCACCTGTATTGTGAGTGTTTGTATTGTGTTTAGACTTTTCTACAGCATTTTAGGAATTTATTTCACTAACGCTTAACAAACCCCTTACACATGTTTAAAGTGTTGCTTAAAAAGGAAGCCAGCACACATACAGCAGAATGTGTGACACTTTTTACAGCTGAAATATTGAGTTAAAAAACATTAGATATTGAAAAACTAACAGTGTTGTGTTAAAAATCTGAAATAAAAGAATAAGACCGGGGAAAATTGTCACATAGTTAACAGTCAGTCACTCCTCTGCTACACAAATTATATATACACATATATGCAGTGTGTGCATGTGTATGCTGTCTGTGTGTGTGTATATATATATATATATATATATATATATATATATATATATATATATATATATATATATATACATATATATATATATATATATATATATATATATACACACACACACACGTATGTATGTATGTATGTACGTATGTATATATATATATATATATATATATATATATACACATATATATACATATATATATATGTATATATATATATATATATACATATATATACATATATATATATACATATATACATACACACATATATATATATTTATACACATATATATACAGTATATATAAAACAATTTAAAAAATATGTCAAAAATAATTACTAATAACACAGATTTATTTTTAAACTCACAAGATTGTTTTAAGCTTTTTAAATTCACAACATTGTTCTAAGCTTTTTTAAAATATATATGCATCATCTCTGATTATGCAAATTACACAATGAGTCATATTGGAAAGATCCCCAGCCATGCCGCCCCCGCCACAAGTATATTGGCAAACTGGAAGAAAATCTGAGAGTTGAGGCATACTATACACAATGACGACTACAACAGGTTAACACACAAAGGTGTCTTGACTGTCAAAATGATCACTTTTTAAAAGTAGAATGTTTTGCTTTAACTGTGCAAGTGTACCTAATGAAGTGACGTGTGGATATTTTACAAGGGGTGAGATAAAAGCAGCATACCTGTCTCAGTGTCCCACAGTTTGATGTAGCGGTCATAGGCGGCGCTGAGGAACTTTGTCCCTGCGTTGCTAAAGCAAATGTCTCGCACCGCTTTGCTGTGGCCTGATAAAAAAAAAAAACACACAAATTGAAACAAAACAAATACAAAATGTCATTTGAAATAAGTCCTCCTGGTCTCGTTATCGTGTCTCTCCAGATGCCTGTCTTTGATATTATATTTATTACAGGAATGTAAAAAGAATCTGGGGTAATGAGGGAGCCTTTGGCAGACGCAGACTAATCTTTCAAAGAGCTTGGGGACCATGGAGGACGTTTCTGTGTTTCCAAGGGTTCACCATCATCTCACTCTTACCATCTACAAAACCTTTTGTCTTTTTCTCTGTGTAGAGGATACAAATTCCCTGTGGACAGCCTCCCCTGCTAAAATGAACTTCACCAGGACTACATACATAACTGTGCTAGTTCACCGTGGCTGCATAGTTTTTCTTGCTCAAAAGCCTAAATAACCGAAAGTTACAAGGCCCTTGAGGGGTTGTTTTACTTATGGGGAACTACACTTTTTTTTAATGTTGCCCATAATGAGGGACAAGAAGATGGATGTATTTTTTATGCATTCTAATTCAAATAAATGTAAAAATAAAAGTCCACTTACAATGGAGCCAATGAGGAGTCCTCTATTACAACCATAAATCCCTCTAAAACAAAAACAACCAAAAACCCGCCAACAATACTCCATTTAAATGTTTGTGCCTTGAATATTAACCAAGTATTTCTGATATTGTTATTATAAATGCTAACACAGACAAACTATTTAGAGCTTGTGTGGCTATGTTGACATCAACGGCTGGTAAGCTGCTTTCTCGCCACAGAGCTCGTGAATGTTTATACCAGATCATAAATAATGGCTCTTACCTTGATAGAGAAAGAATGAGGACAAAATCCAACTTTGGCATCCAATTTAAACCCCGAATTGACGGGAACGGCTCGAAAAGACGCTTGGTTCCAATTCCCCCTTTTTTTTCCCCGCAAGGATTATGATTCATTCTTCAACTAAACGGGAATATATGAACATCCTAAGAGTAGGCATCTCAGTGGGAGCAGACATTTTACAGTAAGTGACGTTTTATTATGTTGGTTGGCTCTCATGTCTGCAGTGGGTAGTAATTAGTGATGTTGCCGAAGGAAAAAAACTTAGTGATGCGTTTGTGAAATTAATGCGCAGCGTATGTTTAAAATGAACTGTAAAAATACTGTTTTTAAATATTACATGTTATTATAAATGTCCCTGTTAATACATTACATATACCCCTGGCTTTTGTCTGCGACTACATTAAAAAAAATACATAAAACGATGCATACTCCCTTAAAACTAGTGGCAGCAATACACAGATGGTATTAATAACATTTATGATAACAAATACAGCTTGCAAAAATTCAAAATAGAAGATTTGAGGCCTCTACACTATTTGATGCAAAGTAGTAATTGTTTATTTGTGCTGCCCCTCAATTGCATCCCAAAACTGTTTCTACCGCATTGCAGATTAAATATGGCATCTGGAAAGCTAAACTTTAAAAGGAGTTTAAAAGGGAAGAGCTGCTGTATTATATGCGTTATAGTATTGGGTCGTTGTTTTTTTGGTATCCATCCATCCATCTTTTTCCGCTTATCCGAGGTCAGGTCGCAGGGGCAGCAGCCTAATCAGGGAAGCCCAGACGTTCCTCTCCCAGCCACTTCGTCTAGCTCTTCCCGGGGGATCCCGAGGCGTTCCCAGGCTAGCCGGGAGACATAGTCCTCCCAACGTGTCTTGGGTCTTTCCCGTGGCCTCCTACCAGTTGAACGTGCCCTAAAAATCTTCCTCGGGTGGCGTTCGGGTGGCATCCTGACCAGATGCCCAAACCACCTCATCTGGCTCCTCTCAATGCGGAGGAGCAGCGGCTTTACTTTGAGCTCCTCCCGGATGACAGAGCTTCTCACCCTCTCTCTAAGGGAGAGCCCCGCCACCCGGCGGAGGAAACTCATTTCGGTCGCTTGTACCCATGATCTTATCCAAAAAATATCATTTGGTCATGACCGAAAGGATATTTTCTGGTAAGTCCTTCCTAATGCAAGCCACCCGTTTTTCAAGCATTTGAAAGCACAAACAGAAAAGTCTACTTGTTGTCCACAAAATCAAAGTGAGAAGAAGAAATAAGTCCGTAAGGCCTCCTGCGCGCCGTCAGCGTGTTGGATCACTAGGCTTGAATCGAAACAGGGTCAAATGCACATCCTGTGTGCATGTATTATGTAATTGGCATTATTCAAGTAACTATTGTTTAACAATCAATAGAACACTAAAATGAGTACTATATATTAACTTATATCAGTTTAAAAAAAATACGTTGAACAAATAAAAAACTTGCACCTTACTGATGAATTAGTGTATCAAAACTACCACCACGGATACTGTAGATTGACCACAAAAAAATCAAAAGGTCTGCCACTTTTCCTAAAAAAAAAAATAAAAATAAAAATCACTCTTTGCTATGTATTTCGTCCTCCGAAGCCTTTGAGTCCTGTCAGCTCCCCCGGCTGTTGAATTATGTATAATTCTCTGAGGGAGCTGACAAGCAGAAGTGTGCAGAAAAACAATCTCACATACTGACAGCGCACTGTCTCTGGAGAAGACTGGAGAACTGACCTGTATGCATTAACCCGCCCACCTCTTACAGCCCCCTCCCGGTCTTATTCTTGAGGGAAAATAAACACCCAACAATAGAAAAAACAGTCTATATGATCAGCATAATTTCTGTGTATAAATATTACAAAAAACAATTATTAAAATACCGTATTTTTCGGACAATAAGTCGCGGTTTTTTTCATAGTTTGGCCAGGAGTGCCACTTATACTCAGGAGCGACTTTTGTGTGAAATTATTTGCACATTACCGTAAAATATCAAATAATATTATTAAGCTCATTCACGCAAGAGCCTAGACGTATAAGATTTCATGGGATTTAGCGATTAGGAGTGACAAATTGTTTGATAAACGTATAGCATGTTCTATATGTTATAGTTATTTGAATGACTCTTACATAATATGTTACGTTAACATACCAGGCACCTTATTTATGCGTCATATAATGTACATTTATTCAGCCTGTTGTTCACTATTCTTTATTTATTTATTTATTTTAAATTGCTTTTCAAATGTCTATTCTTGGTGTTGGGTTTTATCAAATAAATTTCCCCCCAAAATGCGACTTATACTCCAGTCCAATTTATATATGTTTTTTTCCTTCTTTATTATGCATTTTCGACAGGTGCAAATTATACTCCGGAGCGACTTATACTCCGAAGAATACGGTAGTACTTGTGGCGCATGAGCGCTATGAGCTCCATTGTAATTGTTCAGATGTATGAAACTACATGGGAAATATCACTTCACAAATGCTTAATCTTGATATTGCTATTGAATTAGAATTCTAATAAAAATGAACACATTTTTAAAGTAAGAAAATTTCAAATACATGTTGAAAACAAATTAGGATGTTTGTAAATATAACTTACCAACAAAAGTCCGTAAACACCTCCTCTCATTGTACACTTCCCACAACTGCGGAAAGATAATAACAGACAATTAGTGAATGCATTTCATTGAACTGAAATTGTAATGGCACACATTGTTATATTCTGTTGTGTTTGCATGGCTTCCTGCAGTGCTTACTATTACCTTAATCTTACAGTCCATGGAGGATGAAAGTAGCAGATGACCAGACCTGGGAAACAGTCGGATGGCGCTGACACCCTGAAAGACATACAAGTGGATGGAACATTAGCGTCATCAGATCTGAATAACATTACACATAACTTGAAAAGACTGATAACTCATAAAGGATTAGTCAATCAGTATCTGCTGTTTTGCAAGAGGTCCCGGAGGGCATCTTTAGGCGTTTGTGTGCAATATCGATGAGTTCAACGCCACCTCACTCAACCCTCTAACCTTAGTGTGTCCGGACCAAACATGGATTTGCTTCTTGGGCAGGTAACACTTGTCTGGTGCTTCTGAGGACCTCAGGTTAATGCCCACATCTTGAGGGATATGTAGGTAGGATCTACCCTGGTAATCGTACATGTCCTTAACTATAGAAAAGGGGCGGGAGGAGTGTTACGTAAATGTTTACAAGCAAATGTTGAATTATCTTTCTTAAGAATAGCCACAATACCATGAAGAATAGTCTTTTCCTCGGCTGGAGCTTCCTCTTCCTTCCTCCCCCTCTTTTGCCTTTTAGCGGTTATCTCATCCAGTTCTTTCTTTTCCTCCTGTAACATCAGTATTAATCATAGTAATATTATTAGTTTCTGAAGGCAAGTGTTGCATATTTTACTACAGGAAACACAACATCACCTCGGTTGGTTTGGCCACCGCTTGCTCATCAACATATTTGGCCCATGGTCCAAGGAATGTTTCAATCTCTCCTGCATCACCACCTTTGACCTTTTTCCTTTTATCTGTCTTCTTGTAACTAGTCTCAAACACTGTCAAGCCTGGGGGAGAAATATTGTTTAAAAACATAAACTTTAAGTATAAGTTTCAAATATTTTGTAATTTTTCTCTAGTATTACCTTTTCTTTTCTCAGCCTCATCCACAGCTCCAATGTAACTACTGTTAGTTATTTGGTCCGTGTCAACAGATGGATCTAAAGCATAGCCTGTTTAGAGTTGAGAGGGTTGTTAAAAGAATCAGTATGAGCAAAATGTGTATATTAATGGTCATATTAGGGCTTGGTGATATACTGATATATCGCGGTTTGTCTCTGTGCGTTACAGAAAATTACATATCGTGATATTCGAGTATACGTTCTCACGCAGTTGGTCTTAGCTGCGGGCATTACACAACACTCTTTGTTGTCTCTCCTTCTTACAGAGACTTAAACAAGTGCGCCTCCTTATATATGTCACATAAGGACCCGCGCGCAACATCACACGCCCTCGCCGAGCAGAGAGGTAGCGACATGGGTAACGGTAGCTGTGGTGCTAAAGGAGTGGTGCTAGTGGTAATACGACAGAAAAAAGGTGCAAATCTGGTAACAAATGAAGGAAGAAGAATTAATTCCCGAGAAATTAGCATCCATCGTCTGCCGGTGATTTGGTTTTAAGCGGGAATATGTCGAACAGACAACCGTAATTTGTAAAGTGTGGGGCTAAAGCGTTGCTACAAAAAGTAGCTCCACTGCTAATTTGTAGCATGATTTGAAAAGTCACCCGCTAGAGAGTGATAAGTGCTTGAAACTCGTCATTTCAACATCTCTGTTCGGTGCCACACCAACAAAATGCCGAGGCAACCATTTCCACATCAACACCGTATGAAAAAAAATAGTCAACAACAGGAGATAACGTCCGCAGGAACCCACCACATAGCGAAGGATTTGATTTCCTATTATGCAGCTCATTTTTATTTGACACTTATTGAAATATCATGTGTGACATCATGCACTAAAGTGCACTTTATTTGTTTTAAACTATTGTAGTGGCGTTCTGTACAAAAAGTGCACTTTAATTTAGTATTGTTTTGATATGTCATCGTAGTGACATCAAGCACAAAAGTGCACTAATAACTTGTTTTAAAATGTCTCTGACAATCTTGCACTTTCTGCTTTGAAATGACATGAATGTTTGTGCCACTGCTTAACTGTTTAATAAATAGTTTTGGTCAATTGACTTAGTTGTGATTTTCCACTCTGCATGAAAGTTTAAAATGAGCATACAGTATGTTTTAATATAGACACATAGAATCATCATACTGCTGTGATTATATGCACTAAGTGTTCAGTCAAGGCTAAGGCAAAATATTGAGATATATATTGTGTATCGTGACATGGCCTGAAAATATCAAAATATTAAAAAAAGGCCTTATCGCCCAGCTCTAGGTCGTATAAAAAAGTACCTAAAACTGAAAAGGTCCGTCGCTGCTGTTCGAACATAAAATCGTTGACGTGAGCGGGTTCTGCATAGCCGGACAACATATTTCTTGGGGCAGCCATCTGTTGGGTTTTAAAGGGGTTTTCTGGCCCAAACTAGGAGGGAAAAAAATCAAACATTAATAAGCTTGTCAGATGTCATAGAATCCCTCAGTAGTAACATCAACTTTGTGTAAAAACTACCTCTGGTGCAAACATGGTTTCAAATGTTGGGTTATAACTGATTTCTTTCAGGGCAGGGTCAAGATGTACGCCGGTCTCAACGGACTCCTGTGAAGTAGAGCATTTATAAAGTAATATTTAGGCAGTGCACCAACAAGTCTAAGAAGAAGTTCTTATGCAGAGAGAACAGGTTCGTATAGCAATAAGCTGTCATCATGCTTTAAACGTCCTAAGTCCCTCACACTACAAGCTAGCGCTAATGTTTAATTATATTTAAAAATGTCTTTCTTTCTTTCTTTTCTTTTCATAGTTTATTTCGAACATGAGCACATTTACAACACAATACATCACACAGTTTCATATCACCTTATATCGCATCATGTCCGAAAAGGAGTAGGAAGAAGCAAAGCTTATTTAATCCTACCCCTTTCCCACGTCAGAGCGCCCACAAACATATACATTCATCTACTGACTTTCCTTACAGCAAAAGGACATCTCTGAATGAGAAATACAACAGTTCTGTAACATGTAATTAATTAATTAATTCAGTCATTACCAACATACTGAGATGAAGAATATCTTATTTTCAATAAGGTTGAAAGGGTTTGTCATAATTCTTCTTCTTTGTACTTTGTAAGCACTATTAATTTGAACATCCTCTTAAACTGGATCATATCAGTACAATGTTTATTTCTTTACTTAATCCATTCCATAATTTGATTCCACATACTGATATGCTAAAGGTTTTAAGTGTTGTACGTGCAAACAAATGTTTTAAATTAGATTTTCCTGTAACATTATATTTCTCCTCTTTAGTTGAGAAGACTTGTACATTCTTTGGTAGCAGGTTATAGTTTGCTTTGTACATCATTTTAGCTGTTTGCACTTTTATCGAATCATTGAGCTTTAATATTTTGGACTCAATAAATAAAGGGTTTGTATGTTCTCTATATCCAACATTATGTATTATTCTAATTGATCTTTTGTGTAACACAGTTAACGAATGTGGCGCACATTTGTAGTTGTTTCCCCATATTTCTGCACAATAATCTCCGATATGGTAACGCTAGCGAGCAGTAGAGAATATAAACTGAATTTTATGAGATTTCCAGTTCATTTTATCATCTATTAATACTCCCAAAAAAACGGGTTTCTTTTACCCTTTCAATATCTACTCCGTCTATTTGTATTCTTGTCTGATGCTGTTTTCTACTATTACCAAATAGCAATATTTTAGTTTTACTGAGATTCAAAGATAGTCTGTTTTGATCAAACCATTTTTTTTTATTTGTTCATTTCTTGCGTTATTATTTGTATTATCTTCCGTGTGTTCTCTCCTGAACAGAAAGCAGTTGTGTATTCTGCAAATAAAACTAACTTCAAGTCCTTTGTAACTTTACAAATGTCGTTTGTATAAAGATTAAACAATCTTGGTCCCAGTATTGATCCCTGGGGTACACCACACGATATATCCAACCGTGTTGACATATTTTCACCCATCTTCACATATTGCTTCCTGTTGGTTAAATAGCTTCTTACCCAGTTCAATATCAAACCTAAGACGCCATATCGTTCTTGTTTTTGTATTAAAATATCATGATTAATTGTGTCAAATGCTTTTGTTAAATCCATGAACACTGCGGCTGCACATTCCTTACCGTCCATTGCATTGGTAATTTCCTCTGTTAATTTGATTAATGCTATTGATGTTGAGATACCGTATTTCCTTGAATTTCCGCAGGGCATATAGTAGGCGCCTGCCTTGAATTACTGCCGGGTCAAACTCGCTTCGCAAATTAATTAGCGCATGCTTAGTATTACCGCCTGGTCAAAGTCGTGACGTCACGAGTGACACTTCCCATGTCATCATTTTCAAAATGGAGGAGGCTGATTTTAATATCGGTAATTTGAAATCGCATAAAGGGAAGACGATTAAGAGCTATTCAGTAGGAGTTAAGGTCAAAGCTTAGATCACACTGGGAAGAAGATTAAGAGCTATTCAGTAGGAGTTAAGGTCAAAGCTTAGATCACACTAAAATTACATTTGGTAAGTGCCGGAGTGAGAAGAGATTTTAAAATAATTAGCGCATGCTTACTTTTACCGCATGCCTTTGGTAAGCCCAGGAGTGAGAAGAGGTTTTAAATGAATTATCACCCCGGCGGCAATTCAAGCAAGTACAGTATTTGCTCTACATCCAAATTGGTTCTCCACGAGCGTCAACGTGTCGTAAATAAAAATCTCAGTATTAATAAAAAGAGGCATTTTTCATGGCAAATAGCCACAGAGTGCAGCTATGCACACACAATTGGCCAATACTAGTCAAGCTAGCAGGCATTAGTTAGCTAGCATAGCTTACCTTTACGGCAACTTCCGGGGCCAAATTGAGGACAGCTAACGTCATCGTCGGACCAGACTGTAAAGGCTTAAGGTGCGCCGTTGCGTCCGGATCCATAGACTCGGCTGCGTCGGGGTTAGAACCAGATTCGGTCTCATTTTCCGAATCGGAATCGCTGGCGTAGGAAACGAGGGAAGCTGTGGCAGCAGACATCTTGGGTGTTGTGCTTCGACCGGAAGTCAATGGCCTCACTTCCGCATTGGTTTCGAAATAAATGTGTTGTCGTTTTGCATTACGATTTATTTATAAACGAAGATAAAACTACACATTTTACAATGATTGAAACAATCATAGTAACATACGTTTTTAATTATGTCCAATAAGGAACATAGCAACGATTTCGCACAAATTAACAAAAAACAACATACATATATAAATATATATATATATATCCATTTCTAACGCTTATTCCCTTTGTGGTCGCTTGTGCCTATCTCAGCTACAATCGGGCACATTCACACACTAGGGACCATTTAGTGTTGCCAATCAACCTATCCCCAGGTGCATGTCTTTGGAAGTTGAAGGAAGCCAGAGTACCCGGAGGGAACCCACGCATTCACGGGAAGAACATGCAAACTCCACACAGAAAGATCCCAAGCCCGGGATTGAACCCAGGACTACTCAGGACCTTCATACTGTGAGGCTGCCGCACTAACCCCTCTTTCACCGTGCTGCCCTATATATGTATATATATATATATATATATATATATATATATATATATATATATACATGTATATATATACTGTATGTATATATATACATGTATATATATACATATATATATTTATTTATATATATATATATATATATGTATATATACTGTATATATATATATATATATATATATATATATATATATATATATATAAATACATATTACCCCGCCTACAGCCCGAATGCAGCTGAGCACCCCCGCGATCCTTTTTAGGAAAAGCGGTAGAAATGGATGGATGGTGTATATATATATATATATATATATATATATATATATATATATATATATATATATATATATATATATATATATATATATACATACATATATAAATGCACTCATACAACACTTCCTCATTATTAACCAATCACTTTTAAGGGGCGGTACATTCGTCAAAATGGGAACTCTGGTGATCATCCATCCATTTTCCTACCGCTTGTCCCATTCGGAGCCGCAGGGGGTGCTGGGGCCTATCTCAGCTGCATTCGGGCGAAAGGCGGTGTACACCCTGGACAAATCGCTACGTCATCACAGGACCTCCACAGATAGACAGACAACATTCACACTCACATTCACACACTAGGGCCAATTTAGAATTCCCACACTCTGGTGATCCATAACAACGCAAACATTAGCTGGTCGTTACAATACATTCACAAAAAATATATACAGTTCACAAGATATTTTCATCATCACTCTAGCAAGAACACAACCATCAATAGGCGCAGTGGTAGAGTGGCCGTGCGCAACCCAACGGGCCCTGGTTCAAATCCCACCTAGTACCAACCTCGTCACGTCCGTTGTGTCCTGAGCAAGACACTTCACCCTTGCTCCTGATGGGTGCTGGTTGGCGCCTTGCATGGCAGCTCCCTCCATCAGTGTGTGAATGTGTGTGTGAATGGGTAAATGTGGAGGTAGTGTCAAAGCGCTTTGAGTACCTCAAAGGTAGAAAAGCGCTATACAAGTACAACCCATTATTGGAAAAAACGACATCCTTGTTATCATCAAACTTTATTGCAGACTCCAACGTCCAAGTAGACCTACAATCACATACAGTACATAAAACATACAAAATACAGTACAAAAGGCATTATCACATAATATTACAAACAGTGCCTGTGCATGTTTAGTAAAAGGCATTTAACAAATAAATAAAAGCAGCAATAAAAAAGATATATGTGTACTTTAAAGATGTGTCTACATATTCTATAAAAGGCACATATACCAGTGTTTTCATATTTACGATTGGTACCTAACAGAACTACACCTAGGATTGGTTATCTGTATAATAAGATCATTCTAGGACCTCTGCGTCTACATAGAAAAACTTAAACATCAAGCAGATTGTCAAATGTCCGGGGATTTTAAACGCCCCTCACAAATCGTGACAGTGATTGGTGCGTAATAAGGAAGTGCAGTATATATATATTTTTTTAATGTTATAAACCTTTATCTATAATGTGTAACATTTACATACAGTTTGTCTATTTGTGTTGGCCCTGCGATGAGGTGGTGACTTGTCCAGGGTGTACACTGCTTTCCGCCCGAATGCAGCTGATATAGGCTCCAGCACCCCCCGCAACCCTGAAAGGGACAAGTGGTACGAAATGGATGATTGAAATAATAATAAACAAAACAAGTACACAAACAGTACAAAAACAGTACAAAACAACACCAGGGGGTTGTAGACTCAATAAAGTAACTAAAATAAAATGCAAAATATATGTACACTATATTGCCAAAAGTATTTGGCAACCGATCCAAATGACGGGAGTCAGGTGTCCTAATCACCTGGCCCGGTGTATAAAATCAAGCATTCGGGCATGGAGACATTCGTGAAAGAATGGTCCGCTCTCAGTGATTTCCAGCGTGGAACTGTCAAAGGATGCCACCTGTGCAACAAATCCAGTCATGAAATTTCCTAACTCCTAAATATTCCAAAGTCAACTTTATTATAAGAAAATTGAAGAGCTTTGGAAAAACAGCAAGTCAGCCACCAAGTGGTAGGCCACGTAAACTGACAGAGAGGGGTGAGCGGAAGCTGAAGTGCATAGTGCAAAGGCTTTCTGCAGCGCTCCAAACTTCATGTGACCTTCCGATTAGCCCACATAGAGTACGCAAAGAGCTTCGGGGAATGGGTTTCCATGGCATAGCAGCTGCATCTAAGACATACATCACCAAGTCCAATGCAAAGCGTGGGATGCAGTGGTGTAAAGCACGTCACCACTGGACTCTAGAGCAGTGGAGATGCCTTCACTGGACTGATGAATCACACTTTTCCATCTGGCAATCTGATTGACCAGTCTGGGTTAGGAAGCTGCCAGGAGAGCGCTACATTTCGGACTGCATTGTGAAATTTGGTGGAGGAGGAATTATGGTGTGGGGTTGGTTTTTCAGGATTGATTGATTGATTGAAACTTTTATTAGTAGATTGCACGGTACAGTACATAGTCCGTATATCCATCCATCCATTTTCTACCGCTTCTCCCTTTTGGGGTCGCGGGTGGTGCTGGGGCCTATCTCAGCCGCACATGGACGGAAGGCGGTGTACACCCTGGATAAGTCGCTACCTCATCGCAGGGCCAACACAAATAGACAGACAACATTCACACTCACGTTCACACATTCGGGCCGTACCTGGATATCCATCTATCCATTTTCTACTGCTTGTCCCTTTTGGGGTCAGGGGGGTGCAGGGGCCTATCTCAGCTGCACATGGGCGGAAGGCGGGTCATACAATTGACCACTAAATGGTAACACCCGTAAAAGTTTTTCAACTTGTTTAAGTCGGGGTCCACATTAATCAATTCATGTTAGGAGTTGGGCTTGGCTCCCTAGTTCCGGTGAAAGGAACTTTTGAATGCTCCAAGATACCAAAACATTGTGGACAATTCCACGGGATGGCACGTCAAGTGAGTAAAGGCAGGTGGCCAAATACTTTTGGCAATATAGTGCAGTGGTTCTCAACCTTTTTTCAGTGATGAACCCCAGTGAACATTTTTTTAATTCAAGTACCCCCTAATCAGAGCAAAGCATTTTTGGTTGAAAAAAAGAGATAAAGAAGTAAAATACAGCACTATGTCATCAGTTTCTGATTTATTAAATTGTATAATAGTGCAAAATATTGCTCATTTGTAGTGGTCTTTCTTGAACTATTTGGGGAAAACAAGATATAAAAATAACAAAAAACTTGTGAAAAATAAACAAGTAATTCAATTATAAATAAAGATTTCTATGTTGTGATCCGGCTTCCGGATCACACATCTCTAGCATGTTTGTCTTTTTTGTATTGTCCTACTATGTTTTGATCATGTTTTGGACTCTACCGATCCCGTTTGTTAGCGCACTTCCTTATCATCACCATGACAACTTAATTTGCTCCTCCTGCACGCTCCGTCTACACACCGGTTTGTTATTACGTTCTCTGTATTTAAGCCCACCTGTTACCCTAGTACAGCCTGGCTGTTTCGTTTGCTCACGCAACAAGTTACGATTGCTTATCCTCATTGTTTTCACTCTGCTAAGTTTTAGCTTAGCTTTCCGCGTGCTCGGCTCGCGCTGCTTTCGGACTTTTGAACTCTACCCTTGCTACAAGTAGCATTTAGCTTACCGTGCGGTGGCACGCCTTTTCTTTTCCTTTGTCAAGTGTTTTGTTGTGTTTTATTATTAAATCTGGTTCCTACCTCTAGTCCTGCTTGCTCCCGTCTTTGGCATCTTGGGGCCGACACCTCCGCGCATCACAATGCGCCCACCATATCGTAACATTCTATGTATAGAAGTAATCATCAACTTAAAGTGCCCTCTCTGGGGATTGTAATAGAGATCCATCTGGATTCATCAACTTAATTCCAAACATTTCTTCACAAAAAATACATTTTTGACATCAATATTTATGGAACATGTCCACAAAAAATCTAGCTGTCAACACTGAATATTGCATTGTTGTATTTTTTTTCACAGTTTATGAACTTATATTCTAATTTTGTCGAAGTATTATTCAATAAATATATTTATAAAGGATTTTTGAATTGTCGCTATTTTTAGAATATTTTTAAAAAATATCACGTACCCCTTAGCACAGTGGTTCTCAACCTTTTTTCAGTGATATACCCCCTGTGAACATTTTTTTAATTCAAGTACCCTCTAATCAGAGCAAAGCATTTTTGGAAGAAAAAGAGATTAAGAAGTAAAATACGGCACTATGCCGTCAGTTTCTGATTTATTAAATTGTATAACAGTGCAAAAATATTGCTCAATTTTGGTGGTCTTTCTTGAGGTATTTGGAAAAAAAAGATACAAATAATTAAAAACTTGTTGAAAAATTAACAAGTGATTAAATTATAAATAAAGATTTCTACACATAGAAGTAATCATCAACTTAAAGTGTCCTCTTTGGGGATTGTAATAGAGATCCATCTGGATTCATGAACTTAATTCTAAACATTTCTTCACAAAAAATAAATCTTTAACATCAACATTTATGGAACATGGCCACAAAAAAAAATCCAGCTGTCAACACTGAATATTGCATTGTTGCATTACTTTTCACAGTTTATGAACTTACTTTCATATTTTGTTGAATTATTATTCAATAAATATATTTATAAAGGATTTTTGAATTGTTGCTATTTTTAGAATATTTTCAAAAAATCTCACGTACCCCTATGCATACCTTCAAGTACCCCCAGGGGTACGTGTATCCCCATTTGAGAACCACTGCCTTAGCATACCTTCAAGTATCCCCAGGGGTACGCGTACCCCCATTTGAGAAACACTGATATAGTGTATGTAACAACATGTAATGCCTTAGGCCAGGGGTGTCAAACTCATTTTAGTTCGGGGGCCACATGGAGAAAAATCTACTCCCAAGTGGGCCGAACTGGTAAAACCACGGCACGATAACTTAAAAATAAAGACAACTTCAGATTATTTTCTTTCTTTAAAAATAGAACAAGCACATTATTTTTTTAATATACATTTAATAGTATTCTATCTTTATTTGTCGTTATTTATATTTTCTGAAAAAAATATGTGATAATGTTCATAATTCAACTCATTGGTGTTCATTTTCAATCTATCAAAATAAAAAAAAAATATAACAATAAAATTAGAGGATGTTATAAATGTAGTTTGATCATTCTCCTCGATTGATGTCCTAACACAGTGGTTCTTAACCTGGGTTTGATCGAACCCTAGGGGTTCGGTGAATCGGCCTCAGGGGTTCGGCAGAGCCTCTGCCGCAGAGGTCAAGACACACCCGACTCATCATGTAAATAAAAACTTCTTCCGATCGGCGTATTATGAATACGGCAACAGCAAATGTCAAACCGATTTGCAGGCGTGTCATTTGTTATGAGTTTATGCACTGTGTTGGTTCTGTTCTTTGAACAAGGTGGTGTTCATGCAAGGTTCATTTTGTGCACCAGTAAAAAAAACAACATAACTTAGTCTTGAATTTGAAAAAGAAAAAACATATTTTTTTCACTAAAGAAGGGTTAGGTGAATGCGTATATGAAACTGGTGGTGTTCGGGACTTCCAACAAGGTTAAGAACCACTGGTCTAACATGATGTGGTTTATTTTGTATAGCGTCATCTACAACAGGGGTCGGGAACCTTTTTGGCTGAGAGAGCCATACAAGCCAAATATTTTAAAAACGTATTTCTGTGAGAGCCATACAATATTTTTTTTAAGACTGAATACAACTAAATGTGTGCATTTTTAAGTAAGACCAACATTTTTAGAGAATAATAAGTATCTTATTCTTTTTTTTAATAACAATTTTATTCTGAAGCTAACCAACAATAAATAAAATACTTCTTACCATTAATGCGACTTCTTGAACAGGTGCGGTACAAATGGGATGGATAAATAGATTATAAAAAAATAAATAGTACTTTATTGATTCCTTCAGGAGAGCTCCTTCAGGAAAATTAAAATTCCAGCAGCAGTGTACAGAGTTGAGATCAATTTAAAAAAAGTAAAAAGTAAATCATGGGGGTTTAAATGGAAACAAAATAGAGAAATATTACAATAAGAATAAAAAATAAAAAGCAACAATGGGAATAAAAATATAACAGTAAAATAAGAATTTAACAAGAGAAAGTAGGCAGTAGTGACCATGTTATGAAAACGTATTGCACTGTTATTGTTTTGCATCCCCTGTCATCCATTACTTACTGTATTAAGCAATGTCAGCTAAGATTTATCTGAGAGCCAGATGCAGTCTTCAAAAGAGCCACATCTGGCTCAAAAGCCATAGGTTCCCTACCCCTGATCTACAAAGATACAAAGAATTGCTATTGCGACATCCAGTGGACACATTTAGAACAGCAGTTCTTTCATTCAAAGATTTCAGGTACATTTTTATTGGAGCTGTGAATCTTTGGGTGTCCCACGATTCGATTCAATATTGATTCTTGGGGTCACGATTCGATAATATATCGATTTTTTCGATTCGATTCGATTCTCGATTCAAAAACGATATTTTTCCGATTCAAAACGATTCTGTATTCATTCAATACATAGGATTTCAGCAGGATCTACCCCAGTCTGCTGACATGCTAGCAGAGTAGTAGATTTAGAAGAAAAAAAAAGAAGCTTTTATAATTGTAAAGGACAATGTTTTATCAACTCATTGCAATAATGTAAATTTGTTTTAACTATTAAACGAACCAAAAATATGACTTATTTGATTTTTTAGAAAACATTGGACACAGTGTGTTGTCAAGTTTATGAGATGCGATGCAAGTGTAAGCCACTGTGACACTATTGTTCTTTTTTAAAATTTTTTATAAATGTCTAATAATAATGTAAATAATGGATTTTTAATCACTGCTATGCTGAAATTATAACAAATATTGATACTGTTGTTGATAATATTAATTTTTGTTTCACTCCTTTTGGTTTGTTCTGTGTCATGTTTGTGTCTCCTGTCAATTGCTCTGTTTATTGCAGTTCTGAGTGTTGCTGGGTCAGGATTGGTTTTGGAATTGGATTGCATTGTTATGGTATTGGGCTTCACGGTGGCAGAGGGGTTAGTGCGTCTGCCTCACAATACGACGTTCCTGCAGTCCTGGGTTCAAATCCAGGCTTGGGATCTTTCTGTGTGGAGTTTGCATGTTCTCCCCGTGAATGCGTGGGTTCCCTCCGGGTACTCCGGCTTCCTCCCACTTCCAAAGACATGCACCTGGGGATAGGTTGATTGGCAACACTAAATTGGCCCTAGTGTGTGAATGTGAGTGTGAATGTTGTCTGTCTATCTGTGTTGGCCCTGCGATGAGGTGGCGACTTGTCCAGGGTGTACCCTGCCTTCCGCCCGATTGTAGCTGAGATAGGCGCCAGCGCCCCCCGCGACCCCGAAAGGGAATAAGCGGTAGAAAATGGATGGATGGATGGATGTTATGGTATTGTTGTGTAGTGGTTTGTTGGATTGATGAAAAAAATAAAAAAAATACATTTTTTAAAAATGAGAATCGATTCTGAATCGCACAATGTAAACGATTCGATTCGTATTCAAATCGATTTTTTCCCACACCCTTAATTTTTATACCTAGCAAACTCATCCCGCGGGCCGGACAAAACCGGTTCGCGGGCCTGGTCCAAATGAAAAAGTAAATAATAATAATTAAAATATATATTTACATAAATATATACATTTATTTATTTATAAATACATCATCATACACTTTCAGTTTGCAACATTAAATTATATTGAGGGGGAAAAAAATGAATTTTATGTGTTTTTTAATGTCATAAAATGAAACATGGTGGGAATGAGACGTGGATCAGGTTTATTCACCTCCCACATTGGAGCGGTTGCATAGGACGCCTCGGCTCCCCAACAATAGAGTGGTGCATACCACTGTCGCCGCTCACTGCGGGGACATTTACCGGCCGAAGAGCGCCTTTTCTGCACAAACTGCACGCCAAGCCTGGCCACACACCCGCGCAACACTCCTACGGTCCGTTTTTTTGAACATACACATTCCGGATATCACCTCCACGGGCACAATTATGTGCACATTTCGCTGATCCCTACTTGGCGGGTCCCTTCGGAAGAAAGTAGCCGGGTTCTCCGCGTCATCCGCCTCTTCTTGCACGGAGGAGCACATTTGATATGAGGGACAGTCATGGACGCAAACCGGGGATTTAAACGCTTGCACATGGCGGCGTGCTCTGCAGCACAATGAGGACGGAATAAGGCAAAAGAAAAGAAAAGAAGAGGGGGACTTGATCAAAGTAAAAAGGTATGTTTTGGATCACTTGCATGCGTGCGTGTTTATACTGGAGCATGTCACATTTCCAGCATCATTGTAACTTTAGTAGCCGGTAATTCTACCCTGCATTGCCATGACTGACAACACAAAATAGGTGCTGCAAGTCCAAAGCCTTAAAAGTGGGGTGCATTAAGTTAACATAATTGCACTGCTTGGGTGCCCCAACATCTGGGCAACAGCTTCTTGACATGTTGGCAGAGCAAATATTTACAAGTATAAGAAGACCATTGCAAGGAGTCATGTAACACATGCCTGTCAAGATTGGGCATTTCCTCCACTATAGGACTGCCACAGAGGAGAGGATGGACGGGGTCTATATCAGCCAGTCTGCAGTTAATGGGGGATGGGGCGATTTCCAGCCGAGTAGGGGAAAAAAAAAATCATGCTTAGGGAAATTTGAAACCATCTTTGTAGGACTTCAAAATTGTGCACCATATCTTGTGTGATGATGCACTCATAAAGGGCGTGAAAGGCACCTTTAGGGGCACAGCGGTTGGTCACTCAGGTGAGTACCTGGTCAAATATTCATGATTTTCCAATGTAGTCACCGCTCAAAACAAATGTTCCCATTGGAATTAAGTTACGGGATTTTTCGGAGTATAAGGCGCACCGGAGTATAAGTCGCACCTGCCGAAAATGCATAAAAAAGAAGGAAAAAAAAACATACATACGTCGCATTGGAGTATAAGTCGCATTTTTGGGGGGAAATTTATTAGATAAAATCCAACAAGAACAGACATTTGAAAGGCAATTTAAAATAAATAAAGAATAGTGAACAACAGGCTGTTAGAAATATATATGTATACACACACATACATACATACATATATATATATATATATATATATATATATATATATATATATATATATATATATATACACACATACATATATATATACACACACACACATATATATACATATACATGTATGTGTGTACGTATATATATATTTACACACACACACATATATATACATATATATGTGTGTGTACGTGTATATATGTATATACGTGTATGTATATAAAAATACACACACATCTACATATATATATATATATATATATATATATATATATATATATATATATATAGGGTGTACCCCGCCTTCCGCCCGAGGTAGGCGCCAGCGCCCCCGAAAGGGAATAAGCGGTAGAAAATGGATGGATGGATATATATAGATATACACATAAATAACCAACTGAGAAGGTGCCTGATATGTTAACGTAACATATTATGGTAAGAGTCATTCAAATAACTATAACATATAGAACATGCTATACGTTTACCAAACAATCTGTCACTCCTGATCGCTAAATGCCATGAAATCTTCGTTTTCGGTGTCGCTTCTAAACAATTCTGCCAATTCCAAAGGAAGACAATGCGCCGCTTCCTCTTCTATCGGTACGTCGCTTACGTCAGAGTCATCGTCAGGTGCAGTTCCAATTATTCCAGCCTTTCTGAATCCGGACAGGATGGTTTCGGTTGTCACTGAAGCCCATGCTTGTTCGATCCATCCGATGACACCCAGAAAAGTTGCATGGCGCATTCTCCCGGTTGCTGTGAAGCTGTGCTCTCCTCCCATCATCCACTGCTCCCACAGGCTGCGCAGGACAGCCTTAAAGCTCCTATTCACGAAGATGTCAGTATTTTGGTTAAGCCTCCGGGGATGATGGCAGGTATGGCGTTTACTCCAAACTTTCTTTCTGCTGCTCGATTGCCGTTTCCTGCTGCGTATTTCACTATACTTCAAGCTTGTAACTTGCAGTATATGCTTTCCTTTTCGGTGCCATTTTTGTTCAGCCCTTTGTTTTTATAAGTTACCACCAATCTACCGTAGCAGGTAGCGTCTTGTTTCCCTCAATGCACTTCTGCCATGACCCGCCTCCGCCGAATTTTCATTGGTTGACGTGTGTGTGTGACGATTGCCGACATCCGGCTAGTCTCATACGTGAATGAGATAAATAATATTTCATATTTTACGGTAATATGTTAATCATTTCACACATAAGTCGCTCCGGAGTATACGTCGCACCCCCGGCCAAACTATGAAAAAAACTGCGACTTATATTCCGAAAAATACGGTAATCTGTTCTAGGGTCGAGTCAAAAACATAATTCTTAAAGTATTATTCGTTAACCGCTAATAGCAGATTCAATAAAACCTAACGCAAAGGTGATTCAAGTTGTGTCTAATTTTTTTTACCATTAGTTTGTGGTTCTCAAACTTTTTTCCCCAATCACCACCAAAGAAAACACTTTGCTCTCCAAGTACCACCGTAATGATCCACATTAACGTAGTAGGCCTATGTATTGATTAAAATCAAAGCAGAGGTTTTATTAGTGTGAAGTGCCATCCATCCATATTTCTACCGCTTGTCCCTTTTGGGATCGCAGGGGTCGCTGGAGCCTATCTCAGCTGCATTGGAGCAGTATGCGGGGTACATCCTGGACAAGTCGCCACCTCATCGCAGGGCCAACACAGATAGACAGACAACATTCACACTCACATTCACACACTAGGGCCAATTTAGGGGTTTAATCAACCTATCCCCAGGTGCGTGTCTTTGGAAGTGGGAGGAAGCCGGAGTACCCGGAGGGAACCCACGCAGTCACGGGGAGAACATGCAAACTCCTCACAGAAAGATCCCGAGCCTGGGCTTGAACCCAGGACTGCTCAGGACCTTCGTATTGTGAGGCAGATGCATAGTGTGAAGTGAATTATATTTATATAGCGCTTTTTTCTAGTGACTCAAAGCGATTTTACATGGTGAAACCCAATATCTAAGTTACATTTAAACCAGTGTGGGTGGCACTGGGCGCAGGTGTGTAAAGTGTCTTGCCAAAGGACACAACGGCAGTGACTAGGATCGAACCTGGAACCCTCAAATTGCTGGCACGGCCACCCTACCAACCGAGCTATAACGCCCCTACTAATCTAATCTACTTACTGACTTACTGTTAACATCAGGTTACTTTCTGTTGTAACATGTTTCTATCTACAATTCAGTTAAAATGTAATACACCTTTATTATTCTGTTGTTTAAATACTTTACATTAGTTTTCGTCGATGCGAGAAATCTTGTATCGATCCAATACCAAGTAGATACAGGGCAGTGTTTGTCATGCCAGTGCTGATACTGATACTATATATTTTTTACGATCATTGAATGATTACATTTTTGCTCACAACAATATTAACTAATATTTATATTATTTCATTAGTCCGTTTTTTATTAAATATAAAACCATATAATAAAGTCACTACTGCAGTGGTCCTCAAACTTTTTTCATTAAATACCACTCTCCAAGTACCACCATAATGACCAACATTAAAATACAGTTGCGTAGTAGGCTTAAGTGTTTATCAAAAACAAGGCAGAGGTTTTATTTAACAAGAACATTTCATTGAGAGGAGCCAGATGAGGTGGTTCGGGCATCTGCTCAGGATGCCACCCGAACGCTTCCCAAGGCAGGTGTTTAGGGCACGTCCGACCGGCAGGAGGCCACGGGGAAGACCCAGGACACTTTGGGAAGACTATGTCTCCCGGCTGGCCTGGGAACGCCTCAGGATCCCCTGGGAGGAGCTAGACGAAGTGGCTGGGGAGAGGCAAGTCTGGGTTTCTCTGCTTAGGCTGCTGCCCCCGTGACCCGACCTCGGATAAGCAGAAGAAAATGGATGGATGGATGGATGGATGGATTTCATATTTTCGGCCACTGTAACATTACACAGTTTGAACAGTAACATTTTGTTTGAATATTTATTCAACTGCTATTTGTGGGGTTACACTAGTGGTTCCACAGTTTGAGAATCTCTACCTTGGGACATCCAAAATCCATTTTTTGCCATTCAGATTTTTAATTTTAAGTTATGTGTGCTTTATTGAATGGTACAGTGCAAGAGAATATTAACTGCGCAAAATAGAGAGACGAAGTTACAAAAAAAAGCAAAACCTATTGAAAATGCAATTTATTTTAACAACGTATTCATATAAATGTAAATCCTCTGTTGTAAGATTTCCATTTGAACTACTGGCTTTCATTTGTATATCTTGTTATCTGTCTACTAGACAGTGCTACCTTTTCTGATTCAAAGCATGAAACAACATTCTCTGCAACGGTGCCCTGCTACTGAAAGTTGTGTTTTACCATATTATAGCAGTTTTTGGGATGAGTAAAAAGAAGGTACAGGCCAAAAGTTTGGACACACCTTCTCCTCATCCGATGTGTTTATTTTTTATTTTTTTATGACTATTTACATTGTAGATTGTCACTGAAGGCATCAAAGCTATGAATGAACACATGAGTTATGTACTTAACAAAAAGGTGGAATAACTGAAAAACATGTTTTATATTCTATCCATCCATCCATCCATTTTCTACCGCTTATTCCCTTTCGGGGTCGCGGGGGGCGCTGGCGCCTATCTCAGCTACAATCGGGCGGAAGGCGGGGTACACCCTGGACAAGTCGCCACCTCATCGCAGGGCCAACACAGATAGACAGACAACATTCACACTCACATTCACACACTAGGGCCAATTTAGTTTCTTCAAAATAGCCACCCTTTGCTCTGATTACTGGTTTGCGCACTCTTGGCATTCTCTCCGTGAGCTTCAAGAGGTAGTCACCTGAAATGGTTTTCACTTCACAGGTGTGATAGTTTTGATGGTTTCAGTGACAATCTACAATGTAAATAGTCATGATGATGAAGAAAACGCATTGAAATGAGAAGGTGTGTTCAAACGTTTGGCCTGTACTGTATATAACAGGAGCGTCGCCAGACGGATTTCACTGGGGCACGTGCCCCACTGTTGATATGCAGTGCCCCAGTAAAAATTTCAACAATAAAAAAAAATGCTTCAGAGTTTTAAGTCTACATAACATAGACTACATTGATTGATTGATACTTTTATTAGTAGATTGCACAGTACAGTACATATTCCGTACAATTGACCACTAAATGGTAACACCCGAATAAGTTTTTCAACTTGTTTAAGTCGGGGTCCACGTTAATCAATTCATGGTACAGCGCACATACTACTTAGTATGGTAATTGATTTCTACTGTATTCACTCCACGTAACAATGAGCACATGGCTAATTAATATGGTAATTTATTCACGTGTGGATCGAGACTTCAGTTGAGAGAGAGAGAGAGAGAGAGAGAGAGAGAGAGAGAGAGAGAGAGAGAAAGAGAGAGGATGAGAATCACTGCGTGAGGTAGGTAACGTTAGCCAAAAACAATTTGTTAATTACATTATTTTTATTTTTATTTGACTCAAACTGTAACTCCTAGATGGATTTAAGAAAGTTATTCGCCCGCAGCAGGGAAGAAACAGTGAGGAATGAGAGATGTAAGTGAAGTCCCAGCTAGCTAGGCAACATCATTGTCTTAAGTTGATGCTAAGTTAGCTAACGTTATTCCTTGTATCAAGACAAACATGTTCATTTGCTGTATGAGCTGTCGGGGAATTTCCAATGAACATGAAACATAATGTTGGTTATTGTCTGCTGGTTCTGCATCAATGATGATTTGGAGTAAGCATGTGTGAGTTGAGTGCTTCTCAAATGGTTTATCTTTAGGAAGAAAAACATTTTTCCATATCGTCAAGTCGTGAGCCAAATTTTTAAATCATCCAAGTTTATTTCACAGAAAAATAGCACAGTAGACTTGTCTTGTTAATCGGTGCGACTTTGACTAAAATAATCTTGTTTTGTCACCAGAAAAATGGCTACAGCTAAAGCATCTGGTTTTGTTTCCAGAAAAAATAGTAACATTTCTGTATTTGTTTTCAGAAAGATGGCTGAAAATATCGGGTTTTGTTGCCCCATTTAGATTTTTTTAAAATATATTTCCATGTCTGTCCTGAGTCCTCCTCCAACTTGTTAGTCGGTTTGCCTTTTGCTAAAATACTCACTAATAGTCAGTAGAACAATGGCTAAATATATCTGGTTTTGTTGCCACAATTTGATTTTTTTCTCCCTAAACTTTTTTTTTTTTCATGCAAACATCTGACTGCGACTTCCTGAAAATGACACACAATCCACTTTTATGTCACGACCCACCAGTTGGGAACCACTGGTCAAATGTATAACAGTTACTGTAATATTTCCATGTCTGTCCAGAGTGACTGACCACTTTGCAAAAATGAAAACGAGACGTTACAGTTTACTTCTCAGAAAACGATTCCCTGAACAGACACACAACAGTTGTTCATTTATTCTACTACTGTGGCATTATTGTTTTGTGTATATTTTATAGTTTTGTGTATCTGAAATAGGATTAGCCACATTGCCATAAATGGAAATTAAATAACATAAAAGAACCCAGAGATGTAGGGGTGCTTTATTTTTTGTTTTACTTTTGTAGATGTTAAATTTGCAGATGATTACTGCAATAAATATTTCAAAAAGATTCATTGCTCTTCCTTTTTGCTTTTACCCGTAGCAGTTTAGAAGTCTGGAGTACAAAAGTGTACAAGTAGGTCAAATGCATTAGTTAATTTCAGGTGGTTAATCAAAGATCCATACAACATAATCTGATATGATTTCATAGTTTAAAGCACTATTTATGTATTTTTTATGATAAATAAGTGCAAAAAATGTTTTTGCTCGCGCGCTTTGCACGTTCACATGAATTATTTGTGCCCCAGTACAGTATTAGGTCTAGTGACGCCCCTGGTATATAACACTACAGTAAATGGGAAAACAGTACCACTGTTTTTTTACGGGAAACACTGGGAGCTTAATTGCCCAAATTTTACTGTGAATTTGACTGTAGTTTTTACATTCATATTACTGTAAATGTCAAAACAGTACCACTGTTCAAAACTATGACACCTGTGTAGTGAAAACCATTTCAGGTGACTACCTCTTGCAGCTCATCGAAAGAACGCCAAGAGTGTGCAAAGCAGTCATCTGAGCAACGGGTGGCTATTTTGAAGAAACTGGAACTTAAAACATGTTTTCAGTTTTTTCACATATATATATATATATATATATATATATATATATACACATATACATATACATATATATATATATATATATATACACCATAGGGGCGGCGTGGCGCAGTGGAAGAGTGGCTGTGCGCAACCCGAGGGTCCCTGGTTAAATCCCCACCTAGTACCAACCTCGTCACGTCCGTTGTGTCCTGAGCAAAACACTTCACCCTTGCTCCTGATGGGTTCTGGTTAGCGCCTTGCAGGGCAGCTCCCTCCATCAGTGTGTGAATGTGTGTGTGAATGGGTGAATGTGGAAGTAGTGTCAAAGCGCTTTGAGTACCTTGAAGGTAGAAAAGCGCTATACAAGTACAACCCATTTATTTTATATATATATATATATATATATATATATATATATATATAAAATTAGCCCTGATTTGAATGTTGTTTTCTTTGTTGAGGCTTCTAAACAGCAAAAAAAAAGCTAGAACAAGGAGAAAGAAGCAAAAGTTAATAGTTTGATGTCATGAATTATAGTGACTGTTTTGGGAGACATTTAAAAAATGCTATCTGAAGACAGAAAAATATGACTTTCTACTTACTTGACATTAACAGCTGATTTATAGTTATTATAAATGAGAATAATAGGGGCCAGCCTTGGCAAGTAAGTAATTCCAGATGCATTCAATGTGTATTTTAAAGAGAACAGCACACCAGTGGCACAAAGCGTGCATGAAGTCTTGTCTCAGCAGTTTTATGTTGAAAATAAGTGGCAAAATGAAAGCAGCTATGACAAAACAGGCTCAAGGCTCCTTGCAGCTGTTCAAGTTATCACCCCCGACTATCACGTGCCGGGAGCCCAAGCTATAGGTTTCACAACAACTCCTGTTACTGCCTCATAACCGCATTGATTCTTTTGTTCACTGCGCAAAATGTGCACTTCTTTCGACAATGTTTATGAGCCCTTTTCTTTCCGAGGAGTGACATTAAGGCTCAGTTTGTGGTTCTCATGCCTCCCCTGTGTTTTTCCCAAGGCCCTGTGATAGAGGAGCCTTGGCACACATCCTGCTGAGGCTTTTGAACCTCTCATTTTTGTTGACGTGGGTCTGATTCTTTGCCAGACTGGAGAAAAAAAGTCTTCTTTTGTCTTTATCACCACTAAAAGTAGGAGTGATGCTAAAAAAAGAAAAACGCGGATGATGGTGTGAAAAAGAAAAAACAAGTGGTTTTCATGCGAGAGGTTGCAAATTGTGAAGCACCCCCCTCTACGAGCAGAGCTCCTATCTCTCAGCTGTTTGGATGCTCCTGGGGCTGCCACACACAGGACCTATTGTTCCTCCTCTTGGCCAGGCCTGCAGCTCCATAATACGGCTTCTGTCCTTGCTCTGAACTGGCCTGACAGTCGGACACCAGGCACAATTTGGACCGGTAGGCTGCCGTGCCTCGTGTTTCTCCGCTAGTGGTCTTATTCCTGCTTCTGTCGGGCCGTGAGATGCGGAGACCGGCATTTACCCGTTATCAACTTTAAATAGATAAAAAATAATCTCGTATTAGACATATGTGGTGTTGAGATGATAAAACTGCTTGGAAAACATTCTTCCCGGATGACACTAAAAAAAGTCAGTAATCTTGAAGAAGAAAAAAAAAAAAAAAAAAATATATATATATATATATATATATCCAAATCCCTTGCTATTCTTTATAAATTAAGACACATGCTGAAAAAGAAATGTCTGCATATGTTATATTATTTTTTTATTTTTCCATATTTAACATACTGTGTTTAAGTTTGGGGAACTGTTTATAAAACCAACATAGAGCCAATAATTAGAAAAGAGTCATTAGAATAATACACACAGCGTGCTACTATGAACATACCAATTCATTATTTCTAAGTTCTAATGTGTAAAAATGTTCAGATATTGTGTTTTTAAAAGCAATGGAAAATTATGTTTCGAGTAAATAACAGCAGCTTTCCAGCTTGTATTTTTAGGTTCTTTAAATTAAGAGGATAAAACTATAATTTTCGGGGCATATTTTCGTATATAAAATAAAAATGTATTTCAGTTTTAGGAGTTAAATAGTGGAATAAGCTCAGTGATGAGTTGAAGACATGTAGTTATTTGTTAAGGTTTAAGAAAACTTTGAATGGTGAAATAATTGAAAATTATAAGATTTAGTAACAATTACTTTCATCCCATTGATTTTTTTTAATGTTTATGTTCCAGGTTATCTTATTTTCAGCCTATTCCTTTTTCGGTCATTCTTTTTCTTCTCATTTTGTGTGTAAATGTGTTTGTTTGTTAAATATGTGTAATCTGTACTGTTAAACTGATCACACAAAATGGTTGATGGTTGATTTATATGACCGAAATAAACTTATTTCATTCATTCATTCATTCATTCATTCATTCATTCATTCATTGAAGTCATTTAGGCAAACATGGAGTACACTACTTGGCTGCAACCAGCAGAGGTGCCACTTAGGCTATGTCTACACTAAGCCGAATAACTCCTTAAATCAATAATTATTTAGCCTAAGCCCCGCTTTGGCCACACTGAACCATCGTTTAAGGTTCCCCTGCTTGGATAAGTTTTTACTTGTCTATTTCTTGAATCTCCGGCTCTTAGCTTTGTATGGACTCATTGATCGTTCACAAACTGAGTTCAGAGAGGAAGTGACGTCAGAAAGACCGCGCCACAGCCAGCTTCATAATAAAGCGGTTTCGAAACTCGTATCTAACCACTGGAAATACGGAGGGGAGTCATCCAGACATGCCCGTGTTTCTCCTTCGGTCTGTACAGACGCTTGTGGAAATCCCACATGAATACCTTAAAAGAGAGCGATTGCAGCTATTTGGGATACAACACTTCTCAGACGGCAAGAGAACTTTCGAATGTCCAGGTCAACTGTGATTTTATTTACCGAAAAACTTTTTCCATTTGTCAAAAGAGAGACAACGAGAATGCAGGCTCCCGTGGATGTGATGAAAACCAGGTAGCCTGTGCTTTGTATTGCCTGGCCGTTGTGGGAAGTCTTCCGAAAACGGCGAATGTTTTTAGACTGGCAAAGCAGACTGTATCAGTTATTGTCCGCCATGTATGTCGCGGACTCAACGTCTAGGTCCAGAGTATATAAAGTCACTTAAAAGGAATGGACAATGAAGGTGAAGGCAAAAGAGTGAAGAGTGTCCTGACAAGATATCTAGATCCCTCGATGGATTGACGTAAAATGTTCTCTATCACATTGTTTACTTTCACTTGTCCATTAAAGATTTGATTCATTTATGATGGCTTGGGTGGGATTCACTACAATAGGGCCCCACAGCACATCGGATTCCAGTTAATTGAAATACCACAACACTGGATGTTGTTCAGATAAGTTAAATGTAAGAACTTGCACACAAAGCAACACTGAAGGGGACTATGTCATGCGCATTTTCCGCGCATGCGTACTAAGTCGCATTGCGCTGGCGGACGGACGGGGGTGGGGTGGGGGGAAGGAGTGGGGTCCTAAACGACCATTGTGTGTGTGTGGACAAGGAAAAGGTTAGGTTGGATTTACCCTGGATAACCTTAGTGTAGAAGGGGCCTTTAGTCAATTAACTAGTTTGCTGTCTGAAGAATAACAAGGGACACTAAGATAGATCCTTCTTGGATTTCTCCCCAGCACCGATAAACTCTCGATGGAATGCAAACAGCCCCAACGTCAAGTACCTTGTTGTAGAGTTGCGCAATATGGACAATGTAGGACATTTGTCTGACGACAATGTCATATTGTGCGTTAGCATGTTGATGACAAAATTCTAGCAGCAGACAAGAAAATGAAGAGTCTTCAATGCAATGTTCTATGCTCAGTAGCGTCCCTCCGCAGTGAAGTATCTAAATCACTAATCCTCGCCTCCATGTTGGTAACTAAACTGTTTCTTACGAGTATTTATATCACTAGACGACTATAGGATGAGGAATCACTAAACATGCTACATAAAATAGAACTTGGATACAAAAACGCATAGCTTATCGCTAAGCTAGAGCTCTTGAATGTAGACATGGGTAGGCGGACGGATACTAATACCAACAGTACCGATACCAAATGTAGTTTCAGTATATGGTCGAGACTACGATTAGATAGATATTTTTTTATTATTCCCCCAAATTTTTTTGGCATTGTTATTGTTTACAAACTTAGGAAATACGAGTCCATAGTAGTTTTTGCTTTTGTTGAACTATTATTGCTTAGTGCAGTGATTTTCAAACTGTGGTACGTGGGCTCCATCTAGTGTATCACCAAAGAATCATTTCACTAAAGTCTACAGCAGGGATGTCAAACATGCGGCCCGGGGGCCGGATCAGGCCCGCGGACAGGTTCGATCCGGCCCACGAGATGAGTTTGCTAAGTGTAAAATTGAGCTGCATTTTTAAGTTCTGTTCTAAATGTGTCCACCAAATGTCGCAGCAGTAAAATAAACAATCGGTAACTCCACTTACGATTAGAGTAGTTTGTGCAAATTTACAAAAATTGAAGAGTGGCAATGACAAATGAGATATTTGATACAAAGAACAGTTTTTATTGATGCCTGTTATTGATGGTTTTTGTTCAATCCTAGATGGGCTGTGACCAGAGGTGGGTAGAGTAGCCAGAAATTGTACTCAAGTAAGAGTACAGTTACTTTCGAGATTTATTACTCAAGTAAAAGTAAGGAGTAGTCACCCAAATATTTACTTGAGTAAAAGTAAAAAGTATGTTGTGAAAAAACTACTCAAGTACTGAGTAACTGATGAGTAACCTGATTACGGCAACAAATAATGCACAAAAACATAAAAATAGCAATGAGCAAATTCAGAACCAGGAATATCTCTTAAGCAACTAAAACAATAATATATATTAAATAATAGTACATTAAAATAAAATAAAATAAATGGCACATTGAGCCACAATAACTTAACAGCACCATAGCCTCAGTAGGCATTCATTGAATTGATTGATTGATTAAAACTTCCATTAGTAGATTGTACAGTACAGTACATATTCCGTACAATTGACCACTAAATGGTAACACCCCAATAAGTTTTTCAACGTTTATCAATTACTTAATAAATGACCAAGTCGAGGTGATCTACCTCATATATACATACACACACACATCATTTATACACACACAAATCATATATATATATATATATATATATATATATATATATATATATATATATATATATATACACAGTATATCATTTATATTTATTTATTTTGCCGTTTTTGTTCACATGTTGAAGGTGTTTTAATGAATATACAAGCATGTTTAACTTATAGATTCCTATCTTTCATGAAGATAAGAATATAAATTGGTGTATTACCTGATTCTGATGACTTGCAATGATTGGACTCAGACGTCCACATTTTCAAATGGAGGAGAAAAAAGTTCCTCTTTTCTGTCTAATAACACATGAAAGTAGTTGGTTTTGGGCATCTTATCTGCCCAGCTTCCATATTCGTTTTTATACACTTTACAAGAAATACATTGGCGGCAAACTCCGTAGTTTGCTAGCTTGTTTGCGCTGGCTTTCGGAGACTCTTATTTTGTTAGCGCAGGCGCGATGGAGCAGCGCTTCTATTGTGAAGACAGGAACTGTGCGATCAGTCTTTAGGCTTTTGACGGGAAGTACGGTTGAAATAAAAAGTGCCTTCTTTCCTTTACACTTTTTATTGATTGATAGAAACTTTTATTAGTAGATTGCACAGTACTGTACATATTCTTCACAATTGACCACTAAATGGTAACACCCCAATACGTTTTTCAACTTGTATAAATCGGGTCATGTGACCACCTGGCTCTGTTTGATTGGTCCAACGTCACCAGTGACTGCATGTGATTGGTGAAACGCAGGCATGCGTAGATTCTACTTTGAAGCTCTGTCATTAACCAAAACAAACATTAATAGATCGATAAAAAAAAGTAGCGAGTAGCGAGCTGAATGTAGATAAATGGAACGGAGTAAAAGTAACGTTTCTTCTCTATAAATATACTCAAGTAAAAGTAAAAGTATGTTGCATAAAAACTACTCGTAAAAGTACAATTTATCCCAAAAGTTACTCAAGTAAATGTAACAGAGTAAATGTAGCGCGTTACTACCCACCTCTGGCTGTGACCAATTTTTTTTCTCAGAATGTTCAACTAACTTGAAGTGTTTTGTCACAAGGATTATTTGTGATTAGTACATTTTCAGAATGTGCTTGTTCTATTTTGGGCCAAGGCAAAACAAAGAAAACAATGTGAAGTTGCCGTTGTTGTATTTTTAAGTTATCATGCCATGATTTTACTCAACCGGCCCTCGTGAGAGTAGATTTTTTTCCATGCGGCCCTGAGCTAAAATGACTTTGACACCCCTGGTCTACAGTGTTTAATTGTCCTATATTCAAACCCAGTGTTATTGTTCAAACTGTGTGTAATGTTATAGTGGCCAAAAATTATTAAATATATTTGGTAAAAAAAAACCTTGTTTTTAACAAATACTTAAGCCTACTACGCTACTGTGTTTTAATGTTGGTCACTATGGTGGTACTTAATGAAACCAGTTTGAGGACCACTGCACCAGTGACTTTATTATATGGTTTTATATTTAATAAAAAAGGAAATAATATAAATAGTTAAAAATTGCAATCATTCAATGATTGTAAAAAAATATAGTATCAGTATCAGTACTTGCATGACAATTACTGCCCCTGTAACTATTTGGTATTGGATCGACACCAAGATTTCTCGCATCGACCAAAACTAATGTAAAGTATTTATACAACAGAATGTAGTGTATTACATTTTAACTGAAGTGTAGATATAAACATGTTACAGCGGAAAGTAACCTGATGTTAACAGTAAATTAGCAAGTAGATTAGTAATAGCTTTGAGAAAATAATACAAACAGTTACATTATGATTGGCCCTGCGATGAGGTGGCGACTTGTCCAGGGTGTACGCCGCCTTCCGCCCGGATGCAGGTGAGCTAGGCTCCAGTGACCCCCCGCGACCCCAAAAAGGACAAGCGGTAGAAAATGGATGGATGGAGTTACATTAGGAGCCTTTGTAACCTGTTTTGAAATGCTTCTATTATGATGTCCATACCGAATAATATATTGTGATGTATATCGCTGCCATACATAGTGCGTTAAAGATTTTAGGCCATATTGCCCATCTTAGTTGTATTGTTTACTTCTACTGTTGTCTGGGCTCCAGACCGTCAGTTTGCTGCCAAATACAAACGCACGGCTCATCATTCAGTAGCAGTGTTGTGTTTAACAAATACTGTCCTGTGAATGACCTGGATTGTTTTCCCAGCTGAAAACCAGACTGAACAAACTATAGACAAGGCCACTCCCTCTGTGTTTTTTGTGTTTGGATCGTATTTGATACCCTCTTCGGGTCATTGTATCTGTGAGAGAATCAGATTTTCTGGAGCAGCTATTATGAGCGGCAACAATGTGTGTTTTTGGCCATCAGGTCAACACAAACATAGTCCTGTCTTCATACAATTGTTTTCCTACCCTATACTTTTTGAATCATTCAGTTTTCCATGGAAATTTTGTTGTGGCTTAAAAAAACTAGTCCGTGTGTGCACATCTAGTGGGGCAAAAAAGTATTTAGTCAGCCACCGTTTGTGCAAGTTCTCCCATTTAAAATGATGACAGAGGTCTGTAATTTTCATCATAGGTACACTTCAACTGTGAGAGACAGAATGTGAAAAAAAAAATCCAGGAATTCACATTGTAGGAATTTTAAAGAATTTATTTGTAAATTATGGTGGAAAATAAGTATTTGGTCAACCATTCAAAGCTCTCACTGATGGAAGGAGGTTTTGGCTCAAAATCTCACAATACATGGCCCCATTCATTCTTTCCTTAACACGGATCAATCGTCCTGTCCCCTTAGCAGAAAAACAGCCCCAAAGCATGATGTTTCCACCCCCATGCTTCACAGTAGGTGTGGTGTTCTTGGGATGCAACTCAGTATTCTTCTTCCTCCAAACACGACAAGTTGAGTTTATACCAAAACCGATACATGGATGATACAGCAGAGGATTGGGAGAATGTCATGTGGTCAGATGAAACCAAAATAGAACTTTTTGGTATAATCTAAACTCGTCGTGTTTGGAGGAAGAAGAATACTGAGTTACATCCCAAGAACACCAAACCTACTGTGAAGCATGGGGGTTGAAACATCATGCTTTGGGCTCAAACAAAATATAACATGCATCACTTTTCTTTTTTTTTTTATCAATTGCGACTGAAAAATAGACCGCTACGGGGCCAAAAAATGTTGGGAGTGCAAGAAAAGAAAGATTAGTAACAAGTTTCGCCGTCATTGCCAACAATAATCTTTAATACATTTATAAGGGATTATCAATTTATTCATCTTTTTTATATTTCACAATGTTTTCTGCATGCACAAATCCCAAAACCAGTGACGTTGGCATGTTGTGTAATTCGTTAATAAAAACAGAATACAATGATTTGCAAATCATTATATACATTTTTTTTTGCAAACAATCTTTAACTTAGAATTTAAGTTGGCAAGGAGGAATTTTTACCACAGTGTTACATGGCTTTTCCTTTTAAAAACACTCAGTAAACGCTTTGGAATTGAGGAGACCAATTTTTTAAGCTTCTCAGGTGGAATTCTTTTCCATTTTTGCTCGATGTACAGCTTAAGTTGTTCAACAGTCCAGGGTGTCCGTTGTGGTATTTTAGGCTTCATAATGAGAGACAGGTCTGGACTACAGGTAGGCCAGTCTAGTACTCGCACTCTTTTACTACATAGCCACGCTGTTGTAACACGTGGCTTGCCATTGTCTTGCTGAAATAAGCAGGGGCGTCCATGATAACGTTGCTTGGATGGCAACATATGTTGCTCCAAAACCTTTATGTACCTTTCAGCATTAATGGTACCTTCACAGATGTGTAAGTTATCCATGCCTTGTGCACTAATGCACCCCCATACCATCACAGATGCTGGCTTTTGAACTTAGCCCCTGGAACAATCCAGATGTTTATTTTCCTTTTAGATCCAGAGGACACGACATCCACAGATTCCAAAAACAATTTGAAATGTGGAGTCGTCAGACCACAGAACACTTTTCCACTTTGCATCAGTCCATCTTAGATGAGCTTGGGCTCAGAGGAGCCAGCTGCGTTTATGGGTGTTGTTGATAAATGGCTTTGGCTTTGCATAGTAGAGTTTTAAGTTCCACTTATAGATATAGCAACAAACTGACAGTGTTTTTCTGAGCCTATGTGGTGATATCCTTTACACACAGATGTCGCTTTTTGATGCAGTACGGCCTGAGGGATCGAAAGTCATGGGCATTTAATGTTGGTTTTCAGCCTTGCTGCTTACGTACAGTAATTTCTAAAGATTCTCTGAACTTTTTATGATATTACGGACCATAGATGATGAAATCCCTCAATTCTTTGCAATAGCTGGTTAAGAAAAGTTGTTCTTAAACAATTTGCTCACACTTTTGTTCACAAAGTGGTGACCCTCGCCCCATCCTTGTTTGTGAATGACTGAGCATTTCATGGAAGCTGCTTTTATACCCAATCATGGCACCCAGCTGTTCCCAATTAGCCTGTTTACCTGTGGGATGTTCCAAATAAGTGTTTGAAAAGCATTCCTCAACTTTTTCAGTCTTTTTTGCCACTTGTGCCAGCTTTTTTAAACATGTTGCAGGCATCAAATTCCAAATGAGCTCATATTTGCAAAAAATAACGTTTCTCAGCTTGAACGTTAAGTATCTTGTCTTTGCAATCTATTCAATTGAATGTAGGTTGAAAAGGATTTGCAAATCATTGTATTCTGTTTTTATTTATGATTTACACAACGTGACAACTTCACTGGTTTTGAGTTTTGTAATATGTTTAGATTATTTGCTCTTCATAGGAACCTTTTGGAAGCTTTTGGTTTAGATATGACAGATTTTTACTACAGAGTGTCTCTGTCACAGCCGGTCAAAAAGCCCCAATCCATAACACTCTCACCAAAGGTACTAAAAAGTGAGATGGTTTTGATCAAATGTGTTGGAACCAAGCAATGTACAATGGAAACCCAATAAAAATCATACCCAACTAAACCATGTTTTGCAGCAGGCGTGCTCTAAATTAGGAACACATCTGACAATAACGGCAAGCATCCAGTTTTGGATGGACCACCACAAGGCTTCTTTGTCAGATGTGTTTGCTGGATAGAAGTCCAGCAGAGACGATTGGACGCAATCTTTATTGTCTTTGATGAATGAGTGAGTAATGACTTAACTCATCAGTTGGAAAACTGTCCTTGTGAAAGCGCTTCAGATGATGACTGTTATTGGAACGGGACAAGAAGCTACAAAGGAACATGCCATTTTACCGCATAATACAAACCCCGTTTCCATATGAGTTGGAAAATTATGTTGGATGTAAATATAAATGGAATACAATGATTTGCAAATAATTTTCAACCCATAATAAGTTGAATATGCTACAAAGACAACATATTTGATGTTCAAACTGATAATCTTTTTTTTTTTGCAAATAATCATTAACTTTAGAATTTGATGCCAGCAACACTTGACAAAGAAGTTGGGAAAGGTGGCAATAAATACTGATAAAGTTGAGGAATGCTCATCAAACACTTATTTGGAACATCCCACAGGTGTGCAGGCTAATTGGGAACAGGTGGATGCCATGATTGGGTATAAAATCAGCTTCCCAAAAAATGTTCAGTCTTTCACAAGAAAAGATGGGGCAAGGTACACCCCTTTGTCCACAACTGCGTGAGCAAATAGTCAAACAGTTTAAGAACAACGTTTCTCAAAGTGCAATTACAAGTAATATAGGGATTTCAACATCTACGGTCCATAATATCATCAAAAGGTTCAGAGAATCTGGAGAACTCACTCCACGTCGATCCCTCAGACGGCACTGTATCAAAAACCGACATCAGTCTCTAAAGGATATCACCATATGGGCTCAGGAACACTTCAGAAAACCACTGTCACTAAATACAGTTTGTCGCTACATCTGTAAGTGCAAGTTAAAGCTCTACTATGCAAAGCGGAAGCCATTTATCAACAACATCCGGAAACGCCGCCAGCTTCTCTGGGCCCGAGATCATCTAAGATGGACTAATGCAAAGTGGAAAAATGGTCTGACGAGTCCACATTTCAAATTGTTTTTGGAAATATTCGACATTGTTTAGTCCGGACCAAAGGGGAAGCGAACCATCCAGACTGTTATCGACGCAAAGTTCAAAAGCCAGCATCTGTGATGGTATGGGGGTGCATTTGTGCCCAAGGTATGGGTAACTTACACATCTGTGAAGGCACCATTCATGCTGAAAGGTACATACAGGTTTTGGAACAACAAATGCTGCCATTTAAGCGCCGTCTTTTTCATGGACGCTCCTGCTTATTTATCAGCAAGACACTGCCAAGTCACATTCAGCACGTGTTACAACAGGTTGACTTTGTAAAAAAAGAGTGCGGATACTTTCCTGGCCCACCTGCAGTCCAGACCTGTCTCCCATCGAAAATGTGTGGCGCATTATGAAGCGTAAAATACGACAGCGGAGACCCCGGACTGTTGAATGACTGAAGCTCTCCATAAAACAAGAATGGGAAAGAATTCCACTTTCAAAGCTTCAACAATTAGTTTCCTCAGTTTCCAAATGTTTATTGAGTGTTGTTAAAAGAAAAGGTGATGTAACACAGTGGTGAACATGCCCTTCCCCAACTACTTTGGCACGTGTTGCAGCCATGAAATTCTAAGTTAATTATTATTTGCAAAAAAAAAAAAAAGTTTATGAGTTTGAACATCAAATATCTTGTCTTTGTAGTGCATTCAATTTAATATGGGCTGAAAAGGATTTGCAAATCATTGTATTCCGTTTGTATTTACATCTAACACAATTTCCCAACTCATATGGAAACGGTGTTTGTACTATTTTTCAACAGTTTTCAAAAAGTCTCGAGGGCCCATAATAGTATAATGATTAGAAACGTAACATTGATGCTGGGAATGAGACAGTTTAATGCGTTTAGGTAAGCCCTACTGCAAACACAGCATATAAGGTGTCCGTTGCTTTAATGTTGATGAGGTGTGTTTTTTGATGCCTGACTACAAGAATAGGTGTGCCACTTTTTACATGTCCTCTGTAATTCTGCACTTGCCCAACATAGTAGATAGGGGTGTGGGAAAAAATCGATTCGAATACGAATGACCAGCATCTGCTTCTTCTTCCCAGCAGTGTCTGTCACTTCGCATGGTTGAAAAAGGACTTCATGTCGATCAATGCTGGCGAGTAAAATGTTTTGGGCAGATTTTTCAGGGTTCACTGTCACATTTGTTACGCCAACTAATGGTGGGGATGCTTGTAACTCAAATCTTTTGCTCGCCACTTAAAGCGAAACAATTAACCGAGAGACAGCTTTGATCTCAAGAGACTCTTAAGTTGGGACACTCTTCAGTGGAGGTACCACTGTAATATCATAACATCATTAATTTTGCATTAAAGGTAATTAAAGGTAATATAGTCTCCTCAGAATAAGCGAGCTCTGTAGTGGAATTTTTTTGTTGCTTTATTGCTTTAGGACGAGTGATGCTATACATGCTACACTATACAGCGCAGCACCCCAAACTCATAAGTTTGGATTTGTTAAATCTAGTCTATAGATCCCTGCGCCCGATCATTAACTATTAAGACGATCATCTTACTCAACAGTCATCATACTTGCCAACCCTCCCGGATTTTCCGGGAGACTCCCGAAATTCAGCGCCTCTCCCGAAAACCTCCCGGGACAAATTTTCTCGCGAAAATCTCCCGAAATACAAGCGGAGCTGGAGGCCACGCCCCCCAACATAGAGTCAGACCTGACTCAATGTTGTGACCCTCTTAAACAGGACAATACTGCCATCTACTGTCATAGAATAGAATGTAAATATATTCTACATTTAAGTGCAGTCAAGGAACATGCATTAGGGAGTATGTTGTTCTGAAGCCCACAGAAAAGAGACGTAACTTCATCACGTCGCCTGGTTATTGACTCCAACCCAATATATTACACCATCGACGGGCAAAATGAAGAAATACGCTTGCAAGTTCCAGAACGATTGGAAACTAAAATTTCAGTTTATCCAGGAAAGTTTGAAGGGGAAGGGGTATGTTGCCTGTAAATTTTGTAGAACAGACTTCTCCATTGAACACGGCGGACGAACGGATATTCAGCCATGAACGGTCAGCTAAGCACAAAGCGTCCGCAGCGCAGCATCGTTCACAACTCAGTATTATTGGCCACCTCGCAAAATGGAGACCCCATGGTGTATTTTATGCTGAGACAAAGATGGCTATGCTGATAGCTGGAAGCAACATCCCGTTCTCATTTGCGAATGTCTACAACAAATCCGTGAAGGATGTTCCCGGATTCGGAGATCGCTCGCCAATACGAAATGGCAGAACAAAGGTTACTCAAATAGTGAAAGGTAAGTGTTGTTGTTTTTTTAGTAACAAGCAAGCACAGTACAGTTAGTAGAACAACTGTGTTTTTATTACTGTGTATTTGAAAGGTGCCATCGGAAATTCAACTATTTATTTTATTTATATATATAATAAAATAAATATATATATCTAGAATTCACTGAAAGTCAAGTATTTCATATATATATATATATATATATATATATATATATATATATATATGAAATATTCGAGTTGGTGAATTATACGCCACCCTTCTTAACCACGCCCCGCCCCAACCACGCCTCCGCCCCACCCCCGACCACATCCGCCCACCCCCCACCTCCTGAAATCAGAGGTGTATATATATTCATATGTGGGTGTATATATATATATATATATATATATATATATATATATATATATATATATATATATATATATATATATATATATATATATATATATATATATATATATATATATATATATATATATGAAATACTCGAGTTGGTGAATTATACGCCACTCTTCTTAACCACGCCCCCGCCCCAACCACGCCTCTGCCCCACCCCCGACCACATCCCCCCACCCCCCACCTCCCGAAATCAGAGGTGTCAAGGTTGGCAAGTATGACATGTCACACTAAGAGTGGCCGTATAAAAAGAAAGTACCAATGATTGTCACACACACACTAGGTGTGGTGAAATTATCGTCTGCATTTTGACCCATCACCCTTGATCACCCTCTGGGAGGTGAGGGGAGCAGTGAATAGCAGCGGTGGCTGCGCCCGGGAATCAATTTTGGTGATTTAACCCCCAATTCAAACCCTGGATGCTGAGTGTCAAGCAGGGAGGTAACGGGTCCCATTTTTACAGTCTTTGGTATGACTCGGCCAAGGTTTAAACAACGCCAACAGTGTCATAAAGCTGTGCCATACAGTGAAACCACACTAAACAACAAAGACAAAACACATTTAGGGAGAATATTTGCACCCAACACAACATAAACACTACAGAACAAATTCCCTGCAGCACCAACTCTTCCGGGACACTACAATATAAACAACTGGCATTGGTGGATCTACACCTAACATCTACTGTAATGATATCAAGTACAATAGTGTATCTAGTCAATACTACCGTATTTTTTGGATTACAAGTCGCAGTTTTTTTCATAGTTTGACCTGGGGTGCGACTTATACTCTGTAGTGACTTATGTGTGAACTTATTAACTCATTACCGTAAAATATAGAAGACGAAGCGGCGCATTGTCTACATTTGGAATTGGCAGAGTTGTTTAGAAGCGACACCGAGGAACAAGATTTCATCGGATTTATCGATTAGGAGTGACAGATTGTTTGGTAAACGTATAGCATGTTCTATATGTTATAGTTATCTGAATGACTCCTACCATAATATGTTACGTTAACATACCAGGCACCTTCTCAGTTGGTTATTTATGCGTCATATAACGTACACTTATTCAGCCTGTTGTTCACTATTCTTTATTTATTTTAAATTGCCTTTCGAATGTCTATTCTTGGTGTTGGGTTTTATCAAATAAATTTCCCCCAAAAATGTGACTTAAACACTAGCGCGACTTATATATGTAATTTTCCTTCTTTATTATGCATTTTCGGTCGGTGCGATTTATACTCCGGAGCGACTTATAATCCGAAAAATACGATACTATGATTACATCAATGTTTTCAGCATCACAAAATCTTCTTTCGTTTTTTAAAAATGTATATTATGTTCATAAACTAAGAAAATATGTCCCTGGACACATGCGGACTTTGAATATGACCATTGTATGATCCTGTAACTACCTGGTATCGGACTGATACCCAAATTTGTGGTATCATCCAAAACTAATACAAAGTATCAAACAACAGAAAAATAAGTGTTTATTTTTAACAGAAGTGTAGATAGAGCATGTTAAAACAGAAAATACCGTATTTCCTTGAATTGCCGCAGGGCATATAGTATGCGCCTGCCTTGAATTACTGCCTGGTCAAACTCGTGACGTCACGAGTGACACTTCCCCTGTCATCATTTTCAAAATGGAGGAGGCTAACTTTTCAATACCGGTAATTTGAAATCGCATAAAGGGAAGAAGATTGGTCCTCGCCAAGGTTCTCAAAGTCATCATTGTCACCGACGTCCCACTGGGTGTGAGTTTTTCTTGCCCTTATGTGGGCCTACCGAGGATGTCCTAGTAGTTTGTGTTGTGGTTTGTGCAGCCCTTTGAGACACTTGTGATTTAGGGCTATATAAGTAAACATTGATTGATTGATTGATGATATTAACAGTTAATGAACAAGTAGATTAATAATTCATTTTCTACCACTTGTCCTTAAAGGCCTACTGAAATGATATTTTCTTATTTAAACGGGGATATCAGGTCCATTCTATGTGTCATATTTGATCATTTCGCGATATTGCCATATTTTTGCTGAAAGGATTTAGTAGAGAAGATCGACGATGAAGTTTGCCACTTTTGGTACTTCCTGAAAAAGCCTCGCCTTTACCGGAAGTCGCAGACGATGATGTCGCAAGTGTGGGGGCTCCTCACATATTCACATTGATTTTAATGGGAGCCTCCAACAAAAACAGCTATTCGGACCGAGAAAACGACAATTTCCCCATTAATTTGAGCGAGTATGAACCGATGTTTTTAAACACATTACTAGGATAATTCTGGGAAATCTCTTATCATTCTATTGTGTTGCTAGTGTTTTAGTGAGTTTAATAGTACCTGATAGTCGGAGGGGTTTGTCCAAGGGTGTCTTGACGCCATGTCTCACGGGTGTCGACGTCAGCTGTACGGACGACACAAGCTCAGCTGATATCCGGTAAGTGGCGACTTTTTAACCACAATTTTCTCACCGAAACCTGCTGGTTGACATGTGGTCGGGATTCATGTCTGCTTGACCGCGCTCTGATCCATAGTAAAGTTTCAGCTCCGGGAATTTTAAACAAGGAATCACCGTGTGTTTGTGTGGCTAAATGCTAAAGCTTCCCAACTCCATCTTTCTGCTGTGACTTCTCCAATATTAATTGAACAAATTGCAAAAGATTCAGCAACACGGATCTCCAAAATACTTTGTAATTATGCCGTTAAAGCAGACAACTTTTACCTGTGTGTGTGCGTAGCGCTCATATACTTCTTAAAAACGCGTGACGTCCTGCGTACATGTCATCATTACACGACGTTTCCAAGACGAAACTGCCAGGAAATTTAAAATTGTATTTTAGTAAACTAAAAAAGCCGTATTGGCATGTGTTGCAATGATAATATTTCATCATTGATGTATAAACTATCAGACTGCGTGGTCGGTAGTAGTGGGTTTCAGTAGGCCTTTAGTAATTTTGACAAAATAATAGAATGGAATATGTTACTGCATATGTCAGCAGACTAAATTAGGAGTCTTTGTTTGCTTACTTACTAATAAAAGACAAGTTGTCTTGTATGTTCACTATTTTATTTAAGGACAAACTTGCAATAAGAAACATATGTTTTATGTACTCTAAGACTTTTTTTGTCAAAGTAAAGCCAATAATGACATTTTTTGTGGTCCCCTTTATTTACAAAAGTATCAAAAAGGTTTCGGAGTCAAAAAAAAAAAAAGTCCACTGCAGAGGACGCGGGCTCTTAGGAGGATAGAATGAAAATGTGGTGTTGTCGTCGAGCAACAGACCGAGTTATGGGAAATGTTTTGATCCGCCCATTGTATACAAAAACAACAATCCAATAACCAAATTGAATCCCAAAGTCAAGCAAAGGAAAAAGGGGAGAAACGTGTTACTATCCCTTACATAACCGCTTTCATTTATAGACACATGCCTACAGCTTGGTGTGCGTTTGTGTGTGAAGGTCCTGTTATATAAGACTCTTACACACACACGCACACACATATACGCGCTCCACTGCTTTAAAACGTATGTTTGCACTTTATGTATCTTCCGACGTTGTGTGTACACTCATGCATATGAGGTCGCACGTGAATCTCTTCTTTTTGGCCGCAGGAGTTGACTGGAAGATGGCACAAGTGTGAAGGTGATTCATCGCCTCCAAGGCCAGAGGGAAGCCTTTCAGCGGTCACGGCGAAAATGTCATTATTTTGACATCGCCACTTGACATGCACTGTTCTGCTCGCATGCTATGGACCATGGCACATTAAAACGCCAAATGGGAGTTAATGTATCACGTGTGGGTTCGTTTCTGAATTATATGCCTTCGAATGTGGACGTTCCAGTGTGTTATTCAAGGCTGAAGCTTTAGTGTTTCTCTATGCTAATGTGCAAGGCCAGGAGAGGAAGCCACGTTGAGTCGTAAACAGACAAGCTAGAACGGGGGGTCGGTAACCCGCGGCTCTCGAGCCTCAAGCGGCTCTTCAGTGCCACCCTAGTGGCTCCCTGGAGCAATTTAAAAAAAGGTGTCACGTGTGCGCGGCGCACTTGGTTGCGCGGAGTTGCCACCTCTTGGATGCACGTTGACCAGACAGGCAGGAGTGCAGGTAAGAAACTGATTTTAATATATAAAACAAAGGAACACTGGTACAAAAAGGGAAAATAAAGTGCGTGCCTACGCACGGGAAGCTAATGCTAAACTTAGCTTGAGACAAAAGTACAAAAATGTGGCGTGCCGACCGCACGCGAAGCTAAGGCGGAACTTAGCACATGGAAAACATAAGACCGAATACATACGTGACTTGTTGCGTAAAGCAAACAATGGACCGAGAACAAACTAAGGAATCAGGTGGGCCTAAATACACAAATAATAATTGACATCAGGTGTGCTACAAAGGCATAGCAGCTGGGACAAATAAGAAACAATGGAAACAAGATAAGACAGGAAGTTCACAAACACAGGAATCGGCCGAGTCTAGAACTAAACATGATCAACAACATATAAACGGCGAAACAATAAACGATCCGAGTAGCGGATCGTGACAAAAGGATTGAAAATAGAAAAAGATTGGAGGGGAAATATATATATTTTTTTAGTATGTTTTTTGTTCGAGGACAAACATGACACAAACCGTCCCAGTTGTTAGAGAGCACATTGTTTAAAATATGTGTGTGTGTGTTTGCTTCACTGATGAGACTATTTGGTGAACATTGTTTTGTCCTACTAATTTTGGCGGTTTTTGAACCCACCGTAGTGTGGACTATGACGCCACAGTTTGTTTACATGTAAAATCTTCCAGTCCTTCTTTGAGTTGAGTTTGAGTTTATTTGGAACATGCAAGCATACAACATGATACATCACAATTTCCAGTTTCTCTTTTCAACATGTTCAAAAAGGAGTAGGACGAAGCAGAGCTTATTTAATCCTACCCCTTTTCTTTTACATAACAGTTGCTAAAACTTTTGTTCACTTCCTGTTCTCAATGTATTCACAATATACTCCATAAGTAATCACAATAAAAATAAAAAAATAAACAATTGATGAAGTAAGTTTTTAATTCCATACAATGAGATAAGTAAGATTATTTTGAGAATGAAAGAATGAATGGGTGAATAAAATCATGGTTCTTTTTTGTACTTTGTAAACACTTTAAGTTTGAAGAGTTTCTTAAAGTGGATGATATTAGTACATTGTTTGATTGCTTTGCTTAATCCATTCCATAATTTAATTCCACACACTGATACACTGAAGGTCTTAAGTGTTGTACGTGCGTACAAATGTTTTAAATTACATTTTTCTCCAAGATTATATTTCTCCTCTTTTGTTGAGAAGAATTGTTGTATATTCTTGGGAAGCAGGTTATAGTTTGCTTTGTGTATTCTTTGTCTCGTTTTGTCCACCAAAAGTTTTATGCTGTGCGTGAATGTAAAAAGGTTTGCATTGTTAATGTTATTGACTTCTTAGAGTGCTAATCAGACATATTTGGTCAGTGCATGACTGCAAACTAATCCATGCCAACATGCTATTTAGGCTAGCTGTGTGTACATATATTGCATCATTATGCCTTGTTTGTAGCTATATTTGAGCTAATTTGATATCCTTTACTTTTATCCTCTTTCTATATAGTTTAGTGTTGCATGTCTCATGACACATTATCTTTATGTAATATTATCTACATTTCAGAAAGTTGTTTGTGTGCCATGCTGTTCCAGACCACAGCAAACGTTACCCAGCTTGCAAAGATCGTAATGAATGCATTAGAAGAAGACAGCCTGCCGTTTCCTTTAACTTGGACACACACATCTATACCTTTGGCCACTAAAAACCTGTAATTTCCAGGAGTTATCTCACCTTCTGTGTAGCCTGTTTACTAATATTTTCTAATGTTGTAAAAATGTGTAGAATAAATATTACATTTCAACATTTCTGCCAATGTAGATTTGCTTCCGTCTGCGACACATAGTCATTTTAATAGTAGGCTATTATAGCTAATATAGACACTTATGTCATGTGTTGCCTTTATTATAAGACTTATTTGAGGCTTTTCATTTATTGCAGCTCCAGAATAATTAGTTTTTTGTATTTTTTGGTCCAATATGGCTCTTTCAACGTTTTTGGGTTGCAGACCCCTGAGCTAGAACAACAGTAGGACATGCGCACCCATGGAATGCAGCATGGCTACTACTACTCAGACTACAAATCTCCTAATCAGCCAGTATGGGCAAGAAACAGCAGTGTTGGAGTTAAAGCAGCTTTGGCGGGAGTTGCCTGGAGGAAAACACACACACAAATACACGCATACTCACACACCCTTTTGCAATCCTCAACTCTGCCGCGTATAAAAAGGTCAAAAGTCATTTCACTGCTGTGTGCATTTCTTATAAATGCAAACGTCGGCTTGAGGCAAGAACGAGGTTTGCATAGGTGAACACCAGGGGATGTGGGAGGGGCTTGAGAGGGATGCCGGGCACCGACATACGAACCTGGTCTATTACCACCGCTGCCAGTCATGCTCTCGGTAATTATTTTCTGTCTTAAGTTTTTCTCTTAAACAAAGCCAAGGAGGTCATGTTTTGTTTTAATTGCTCTTTGTATACACCAGACCTACGATAAGTAGTACTAGCCACAAGATGTCTTGTCGCTCACAAACCCACTCGTAACCTGCGGAGTTAAAATGTTGTTATGGTAATGGTTTAGTTCAGCGATTCTCAAACTGTGGTAGTCAGTCTCCATGTAGCCCAGGGGTCATAAACTTAATTTACCTGGGGGCCGCTGGAGGCAAAGTCTGGGTGAGGCTAGGTTGCGTCAGGTGTTCCACAAAAAAGCTATGTTAAAAAAATTCCAATCTTCCTAAGTTAAAGTTGAAGTACCAATGATTGTCACACACACACACACACACACACACACACACACACACACACACACACACACACACACACACACACACACACACACACACACACACACACACACACGCACGCACTCACTCACACTAAGTGTGGTGAAATTTGTCCTCTGCATTCGACCCACCCCATTGTTCACCCCCTGGGAGGTGAGGGGAGCAGTGAGCAGCAGCAGTGGCAGCGCCCGGGAATCATTTTTTGTGATTTAATCCCCAATTCCAACCCTTGATGCTGAGTGCCAAGCAGGGTAGTAATGGGTCACATTTTTACAGTCTTTGGTATGACTCGGCTGGGGTTTAAACAACGACCAACACTGTCATAAACCTGTGCCATATAGTGAAACCACACTAAACAATAAAGACAAACACATTTTGACTCTGTCGGAGTTTGAACTCACAACCTACCGATCTCAAGGCGGACACTCTAACCATTAGGCCTGTGGTCCCCAACCACCGGGCTCGATTAGTCTGGGCCGCAGAATAATTTTTTATTAATTTAAATATTTTTTTTAATTAAAAAAAAAACAACAACATTATTTAATTTTTTTATTTATTAAATCAACATAAAAAACACAAGATACGCTTACAATTAGTGCACCAACCCTAAAACCCTCCCTTTTTCATGACAAAAACCTCCGTTTTTCATGACAAAGAAAAAAAAAAAAAAAAAATCTTCCCCACAAAAAAATCGCTTCTCGGTCCTCAATTGGGTCCACGGGCAACGATTTGAAGACCCATGATCTAGCTAAAAAAAATTACATAATTAAATATTCAAACATAGTGTTACTGTTCAAACTGTGTGCAATGTTACAAAAATAGCCATCCATAGTTACTAATGGTAATCTAATTAGTTACTATGGTAATGTAATTAGTTACTATAGTAATCTAATTAGTTCCTATGGTATTGCAGCTCAGACGAGGCACCTTAGCAGTGTTTTACAACAAAGTTCTAAAGCTTAGTGATATATCAGATGTATCAGATTGTAGGTGGGGTTTTTTTTTTCCCCTTCGCATTTATATTTCACTGTTTTTTGCATTTTGTTACGTTTCACTTGATTATTTAATATGTCGACCAAGAGGGTGTGTGACGTTCATATGTTGTCAATATTCAGTGTTTTATCGTTCATAGTTAATATTGTAAATCACACATTCTTTATTTTCATGTGCATTCTGATGATAGATAGATAGATAGATAGATAGATGGATAGTACTTTATTGATTCCTTCAGGAGAGTTCCCTCAGGAAAATTAAAATGGGTGTCTCATTTAGTGAAAAAAAAATTGAAATTCCATTTTTTAAGGCGGTCTGTCATAACGTTTTTAAGCATTCAATCAGACATTATTGTGAGGTTTTCTATTGTGTATTAGCTCGGTTGGTAGAGTGGCCGTGCCAGCAACTTGAGGGTTCCAGGTCCGATCCCCGCTCCTGCCATCCTAGTCACTGCCGTTGTGTCCTTGGGCAAGACATTTTACCCACTTGCTCCCAGTGCCACCCACACTGGTTTAAATGTAACTTAGATATTGGGTTTCACTACGTAAAAGCGCTTTGAGTCACTAGAGAAAAGCGCTATATAAATATACAAACCCCGTTTCCGCATGAGTTGGGAAATTGCATTAGATGTAAATATAAACGGAATACTATGATTTGCAAATCATTTTCAACCCATATTCAATTGAATATGCTACAAAGACAACATATTTGATGTTCAAACTGATGAATATGTTTATTTTTGCAAATAATCATTAACTTTAGAATTTGATGCCAGCAACACGTGATAAAGAAGTTAGGATATGAAGCAATAAATACTGATAAAGTTTAGAAATTCTCATCAAACACTTATTTGGAACATCCCACAGGTGTGCAGGCTAATGGGGAACAGGTGGGTGCCATGAAAAGCAGCTTCCATGAAATTCTAAGTAATTCACAAACAAGGATGGAGCGAGGGTCACCAATTTGTAAGCAAATTGTCGAACAGTTTTAGAACAACATTTCTCAATGAGCTATTGCAAGGAATTGAGGGATTTTACCATCTACTATCCGTAAAATCATCAAAAGGTTAAGAGAATCTGGAGAAACCACTGCACGTGAGAGATGATATTACGGACCGTTGATCTCTCAGGCGGTACTGCACCAAAAAGCGACATCAGTGTGTAAAGGATATCAGCACATGGGCTCAGGAACACTTCATAAAACCAGTGTCAGTAACTACAACTGGTTGCTACATCCGTAAGTGCAAGTTAAAACTCTACTATGCAAAGCTAAACCCATTTATCAACAACACCAAGGAATGCCGCTGGTTTCGCTGGGCCCGAGCTCATCTAAGATGGACTGATGCAAAGTGGAAAAGTGTTCTGTGGTCTGACGAGTTCACTTTTCAAATTATATTTGGAAACTGTGGACGTGGTGTCCTCCGGAACAAAGAGGAAAATAACCATCCGGATTGTTGTAGGCGCAAAGTTCAAAAGCCCGCATCTGTGATGGTATGGGGGTGTATTAGTGCCCAAGGCATGGGTAACTTACACATCTGTGAAAGCACCATTAATGCTGAATGGCCCATACAGGTTTTGGAGCAACATATGTTGTCATCCAAACAACGTTATCATGGACTCCCCTGCTTATTTCAGCAAAACAATGCCAAGCCACGTGTTACAACAGCATGGTTTCGTAGTAAAAGAGTGCGGGTACTTTCCTGGCCCGCCTGCAGTCCAGACCTGTCTCCCATCGAAAATGTGTGGCGCATTATGAAGCGTAAAATACGACAGCGGAGACCCTGGACTGTTGAACGACTGAATCTCTACATAAAACAAGAATGGGAAAGAATTCCACTTTCAAAGCGTCAACAATTAGTTTTCTCAGTTCCCAAATTTTATTGAGTGTTGTTAAAAGAAAAGGTGATGTAACACAGTGGTGAACATGCCCTTTCCCAACTACTTTGGCACGTGTTGCAGCCATGAAATTCAAATTTAATTATTGTTTGCAAAAAAAATAAAGTTTATGAGTTTGACCATCAAATATGTTGTCTTTGTAGTGCATTCAACTGAATATGGCTTGAAAAGGATTTGCAAATCATTGTATTCCGTTTATATTTACATCTAACACAATTTCCCAACTCATATGGAAACGGGGTTTTTAATTCACTTCACTAAAAATAGATATATCGGCCCCCAGACACATTTTTTTTCTCAAAATTTGGCCCGCCAAGTCAAAATAATTGCCCAGGCCTGATTTATATAGTTTATTGTCTATATCAAGCAACCTTACACTCCACTAGTTTGTTCTTTACTTTTTTGGCAGACTTCTTACACCCAGTTGCCAACATGTACTGCAATTATCTCCTTCGCCCCTGTTAAAGCACTGACTTCCCTTTAAATGCTGAAGCTCATCATAGTTTGCCAGAAGGCCCAACACAAATCGATACTGTGCTGCGACAATGCAGTAAAGAAATGGAGGTGAAAGAAAACTGTGTAAGCCATTTAAGGATTCCCACAGAAGTGACCCTAGGGCTGTGGCATACAATGTACAGTAGTGATGGGCTGTGCTGCGTGGGATACAGGAGAAAGATGGGGATTATGACGAGCAGGCTGAGTAGGTGTTGATCTAATTGCATCAGGGGCTGGGAGAGAATGGTGCGTCTCTGATTGTGACTGACAAGAGCACACAATGACTCAGATATGCTCACAGAGACACGCAGGGATACAAGAAGGACATCCAAAGTCCTGACTGACCAGGATAGAGATAACCGCTGCACACACTGGCTTCTTCCAGCTTGATGTATGCTCGCTGATAAGCAGGGTGAAATAAAAGCAAATGAAAGGGAGACAATTGCAGCAGCAGGAAGAAACGGATTAGCTTCCCTCCGCAGTATTGTGTGGAATGGGGAGATCTGAAAATATCTGGTGACCCAAAACACAAGAGGTAGCTATTTTTGTCTCTATGTGTTGTGCGCTGGGGAAAATGTATGTCCACCTTACATGTCAACCGAGTCACCGAGCAGTACTGGGTTTATTAGTGGTTCTATTGTTTAAAGTTGGGGGGGAAAATTGCAGTAAAAACTGTACAAACCTTTAACAATACGAAATTTTAACGGAAAAAAATGACATAAAACAATAAATTGTTAGTATTAATTATCTCTCTCTTTCTCTCTCTCTCTCTCTCTCTCTCTACATATATATATGTATATACAGTGGGCCAAAAAAAGTATTTAGTCAGCCACCGATTGTGCAAATTCTCCCACTTAAAATAATGACAAAGTTCTGTAATTTTCATCATAGGTACAGTTCAACTGTGAGAGACAGAACGTGAAACAAAATTCCAGGAATTCACATTGTAGGAATTTTAAATAATTTATTGGTAAAATATGGTGGAAAATAAGTATTTGGTCAACCATTCAAAGCTCTCACTGGTGGAAGGAGGTTTTGGGTCAAAATCTCACGATACATGGCCCCATTCATTCTTTCCTTAACACGGATCAATCGTCCTGTCCCCTTGGTAGAAAAAAAGCCCCAAAGCATGACGTTTCCACCTCCATGCTTCACTGTAGGTATGGTGTTCTTGGGATGCAACTCAGTATTCTTCTTCCTCCAAACACGACGAGTTGAGTTTATACCAAAAAGTTCTATTTTGGTTTCATCTGACCACATGACATTATCCTAATCCTCTGCTGTATCATCCATGTATACATTTTAGTATAAACAATGTGAATTGCTGGCTTTTTTTTTTCACATTCTGTCTCTCACAGTTGAAGTGTACCTATGATGAAAATTACAGACCTCTGTCATCATTTTAGGTAGGAGATCTTGCAAAATTGGTGGCTGACTAAATACTTTTTTGCCCCACTGTATGTATGTATATTGATTGGGTATAAAAGCAGTTTCTATGAAATACTCAGTCATTCACAAACAAGGATGGGGCGAGGGTCACCACTTTGTGAAAAAATGTGTGAGCAAATTTTTTTAACATTTCTCAATGAGCTATTGCAAGGAATTTAGGGATTTCACCATATACGGTCCATAATATCATCAAAAGGTTCAAAGAATCTGGAGAAATTACTGCACGTAAGTGGCAAGCCCGTGACTTTCCATTCCTCAGGCGGTACTGCATCAAAACGTGACATCAGTGTGTAAAGGATATCACCACATGGGCTAAGAAACACTTCAGAAAACCTCTGTCAGTAACTACAGTTTGTCGCTACATCTGTAAGTGCAAGTTAAAACTCTACTATGCAAACGGAAAGCTGTTATCAACAACACCCAGAAACGCCGCCGGCTTCTCTGGGCCCAAGCTCATCTAAGATGGACTGATGCAAAGTGGAAAAGTGCTCTGTGGTCTGACGAGTCCACATTTCAAATTGTTTTTGGAAACTGTGGACGTCATGTCCTCTGGAACAAAGAGGAAAAGAACCATCCTGATTGTTCGAGGCGCAAAGTTCAAAAGCCAGCATCAGTGATGGTATGGGGGTGTATTAGTGCCCAAGGCATGGGTAAGTTACACATCTGTGAAGGTACCATTAATGTTGAAAGGTACATACAGGCTTTGAAGCTACATATGTTGCCATCCAAGCAACGTTATCCTGGACGCCACTGCTTATTTCAGCAAGACAATGCCAAGCCATATTCTGCACGTGTTACAACAGCCTGACTTTGTAGTAAAAGAGTACAGGTACTAGACTGGCCTGTCTGTAGCCCAGAACTGTCCCCCATTGAAAATGTGTGGGGCAATATGAAGCTTAAAATACCACAACGGAGACCCAGGACTGTTGAAAAAAACTTAAGCTGTACATCAAGCAAGAATGGGAAATAATTCTACCTGAAAAGCTTTAAAAATTGGTCTCCTCAGTTCCCAAACGTTGACTGAGTGTTGTTAAAAGGAAAGGCCATGTAACACAGTGGTAAAAATGCCCCTGTGCCAACGTTTTGCAACGTGTTGCTGCCATTAAATTTTAAGATAAAGATTATTAGCAAAAAAAAATTACGTTTCTCAGTTCAAACATTAAATATCTTGTCTTTGCAGTCTATTCAATTGAATATAAGTTGAAAAGGATTTGCAAATTATTATATTCTGTTTTTATTTACCATTTACACAATGTGCCAACCTCACTGTTTTTGGGTTTTGTATTTCTTGTATTGTTTCCTGTGTGTAAAACTATAATTATTCACTATAAAATGTATTTTGTGAGAGTCTAGAGCAGCTTAATTGGATTCACACTCGTGAAAATGTGTTACGGTTTTCAAACGTTTCAGTTTTCAACGGACTTTGCAACAGGTTAACAACAAACACAGGTACCACTGTAGGTCCACATCAAGATATTCCATTCAAAGCACAAAAAGATAGCTATTCACAGAAGTGAAGTAATCCCATAATCTACACAAGAACGTCATCAGTCCTCTTGTTAGGGAAATCCGCCCCGAAGGCAGGCAGGCAAGGACTACACTTCAGCGCTTTCTTTTTTGTCATCCTTCAAGGTAATGGCAGAGTAATGATTACGTAATGAGTCAGGAGAGTAATGAGTGGATGGCTCAGGAGTTAATTAAGTAATTTCTCCAAAGTGCTGCTCATGCAAGTCTACTCCGATTGCTGACCTCCCTTCCAATTATGGATTTAGTTTTTCTTTGATTGTCCAGAAAACTACATGGTGGATTTTGACAAATCTTGTCGGTTTATAGCAGTGGTTCTCAAACTTTTTTCACCGAGTGCCACCCCAGAAAACACTTGGCTCCAAGTACCACCATAATTACTGAAAATTAAATACAGTTGATTGGCAACACTAAAAATTGGCCCTAGTGTGTGAATGTGAGTTTGAGTGTTGTCTGTCTATCTGTGTTGGCCCTGCGATGAGGTGGCGACTTGTCCAGGGTGTACCCAGCCTTCCGCCCGATTGTAGCTGAGATAGGCGCCAGCGCCCCCCGCGACCCCGAAAGGGAATAAGCGGTAGCAAATGGATGGATGGATAAATACAGTAGCGAAGTAGGCCTAAATATTAATTAAAAACAAGGCAGAACAAGTATATTCAACAGTTTAGCCACTGTAACATTACACACTGTTTGAACAGTAACACTGTGTTTAATTATTATTATTATCAACCTACTCGGTGGCCTAGTGGTTAGTGTCTGCCCTGAGATCAGTAGGTTGTGAGTTCAAACCCCGGCCGAGTCATACCAAAGACTATAAAATGGGACACATTACCTCAGGCAGACGCTACAGGGTGCTAAAAGCGAGCACCAATAGACTAAAAAATAGCTTTTACCCAAGAGCCATAGTAGCACTAAACAGGCACTGAGTGTCCATATGTCCATCATGTCCTCATGTGTAATGTTTAAATGTTTTTCTATTTTTTTGGACTACAATGTGAAATAATGTTTTATGTATGTATACATAGATACATCTGTCATCTCTATCTTTTTTTTAATTTTTTAAAAAAATTTATTTATTTATTTTATTTTTATTTTTATTTTTTTAAAATTTATACTACCATATTGTATATGCACCTTAGGAGGAGCTGCTCCAATTCCGTTGTTCTTTGAACCTGTTCATTGCAATAATGACAATAAAACTCTATTCTATTCTATTCTTGCTTGACACTCAGCATCAAGGGGTTGGAATTGGGGGTTATATCACCAAAAATGATTCCTGGGCGCGGCACCGCTGCTGCCCACTGCTCCCCACTGCTCCCCTCACCTCCCAGGGTGGTGGATGGGTCAAATGCAGAGGACAAATTTCACCACATCTAGTGTGTGTTTACAATCATTGGTACTTTAACTTTATTTATTCAACTGCTATGTAATTAAGTGATTATTTGGTTTACCACTACATAGAGTCCACGTACCACTAGTGGTACATATACCACAGTTTTAGAATAAATAGTTTATAGGATGGACTGAAAACACTGTGGAAAATGTTTGTTGTGGTCTGTATAACACATGCAGAATAATGGCATTGTAAAATAGATAGGATGGTGAAAAAATATATACATATTCTATAATAAAATATAATAAACAAAAAATCATATAAATATTGTTTTAGTACTTTGTGCATTTAAAAGTTCCCGTTTTTTCCCAATTTTGCTGTGATCTAAAGATTGCATTGAGAAGTGTATGAGTATTTGTGGTGTGGGCAGAGTGGAGATGTAATGAGACACGGGCTACTTGATGCTCGCTGTTGACCTTTTGGACCCTATTGAGCAGTCTGTTTCTAAAGCTAAAATAACGCCCGAGGGATCGTGACCAACATTCAGCAACGCCTTCTTGCTAGTCACAGTGGCACCAAGCATTTTTGCTGTGTTTGCCTACAAGAAAACAATCTCCAATTGCAAGTATGTATATGCATGTGTGTGTGTGTGTATGTGTATGTATATATATATACTGTATATATATGTGTGTGTGTTTATATATATATGTATATATATGTGTGTGTGTGTGTGTATCTATGTATATGTGTATATATATGTATATGTGTATGTATGTGTATATACTGTATGTATATATATACTGTATGTATTTGTATGTATATGTATATATACAGTACATGTATATTTATGTATAAATGTATGTATGTATATATATACATATATATGTGTGTATATATGTATATATTTGTATATATAATGTATGTATATATGTATGTGTTTATATATATATGTATAAATATATATATGTGTGTGTGTGTGTGTGTGTATATATATATATATATATATATATATATATATATATATATATATATACACAAACCCTGTTTCCATTTGAGTTGGGAAATTGTGTTAGATTAGATGTAAATATAAACGGAATACAATGATTTGCAAATCATTTTCAACCCATATTCAGTTGAATATGCTACAAAGACAACATATTTGATGTTCAAACTGATAAACGTTTTTTTTTGTGCAAATAATCATTGACTTTAGAAATTGATCCCAGCAACACCTGACAAAAAAGTTGGGAAAGGTGGCAATGAATACTCATACAGTTGAAAAATGCTCATCAAACACTTATTTGGAACATCCCACAGGTGTGCAGGCTAATTGGGAAAAGGTGGGTGCCATGATTGGGTATAAAAACTGCATCCCAAAAAATGATCAGTCTTTCACAAGAAAGGATGGGGCGAGGTACACCTATTTGTCCACAACTGTGTGAGCAAATAGTCAAACAGTTTAAGAACAACGTTTCTCCAAGTGCAATTGCAAGAAATTTAGGGATTTCAACATCTACGGTCCATAATATCATCAAAAGGTTCAGAGAATCTGGAGAAATCACTGCACGTAAGCAGCATGGCCGGAAACCAACATTGAATGACCGTGACCTTCGATCCCTCAGACGGCACTTTATCAAAATCTGACATCAATTTAGAAAGGATATCACCACTTGGGCCCAGGAACACTTCAGAAAAGCACTGTCACTTCATAAAGTTCGTAGATCCATCTGTAAGTGCAAGTTAAATCTCTACTATGCAAAGCGAAAGCCATTCATCAACAACATCCAGAAACGCCGCCGGCTTCTCTGGGCCCGAGATCATCTAAGATGGACTGATGCAAAGTGAAAAAGTGTTCCGTGGACGAGTCCACATTTTAAATTGTTTTTGGAAATATTCGACATCGTATCATCTGGACCAAAGGGGAAGCGAACCATTCAGACTGTTATCGACGCAAAGTTCAAAAGCCAGCATCTGTGATGGTATGGGGGTGCATTAGTGCCCAAGGCATGGGTAACTTACACATCTGTTAAGGCACCATTAATGCTGAAAGGTACATACAGGTTTTGGAACAACATATGCTGCCATCTAAGCGCCGTCTTTTTCATGGACACCCCTGCTTATTTCAGCAAGACAATGCCAAGCATCATTCAGCACATGTTACAACAGCGTGGCTTCGTAAAAAAAGAGTGCGGGTACTTTCCTGGCCCGCCTGTAGTCCAGACCTGTCTCCCATCGAAAATGTGTGGCGCATTATGAAGCGTAAAATACGACAGCGGAGACCCCGGACTGTTGAACGACTGAAGTTCTAGATAAAACAAGAATGGGAAAGAATTCAAAGCTTCAACAATTAGTTTCCTCAGTTCCCAAACGTTTATTGAATGTTATTAAAAGAAAAGGTGACGTAACACAGTGGTGAACATGCCCTTTCCCAACTACTTTGGCACGTGTTTCAGCCAAGAAATTGTAAGTTAATTATTATTTGTAAAAAAAAAAAAATTAAGTTTATGAGTTTGAACATTAAATATATTGTCTTTGTAGTGCATTCAATTGAATGTGGGTTGAAAATTATTTGCAAATCATTGTATTCCATTTATATTTACATCTAACACAATTTCCCAACTCATATGGAAACAGGGTTTGTATTTATGTACAGTATATGTATATACTTGACTGTGTCAATGTGGAGTTTGGAGCCAAGCTATGCCTACAGAAATGGAATGCTTCCCAAAATCAACTGGAAAAAGAAACTTCCCTTTCCAGCTTGACCAAACAGATAACTGTCCATTGAGTGAGTCACTATAATATTGATCATGATACATGCAGCACATCATGCTTGTTAGTACAAGTATATACAGTACACTATTGAGGTAGCTGCAGGACTGCCAAGTTTCAGAAAATGACAGGGGTAACACTTTAGTGGAATGATGGCTTGGACAAAATTGGCTGATGGCTTCACTTCCAGCAACTCTCCCTGCGGTGTGCAATTTAATGCTAGTCTTAATTAACCAGAAATTAGAAATAAAAATCATCTCCACTGTATTCTCGGCTGGCGCTTCTGTTTTCGGTTTTATCTGTGTTTTCATATTTAATCTCTTCTACGTCTCTGTCCTCAATCCTCACTGTCCTTAAACTCTCCTGATCTGTCTTCGTCTTTCAGTGTTGACAACTCTGAATAGCTATTGGCTGTCATAAAAGTTTCTAGAAGTTGATAGATGACATCATTGTTTAATTTGCACAATTTATTACAGCGGACCTTTAAAGGCCTACTGAAATGAGATTTTCTTATTCAAACAGGAATAGCAGGTCCATTCTATGTGTCATACTTGATCATTTCGCGATATTGCCATATTTTTGCTGAAAGGATTCAGTAGAGAACATCGACGATAAAGTTCGCAACTTTTGGTCGCTAATAGAAAAGCCCTGCCTTTACCGGAAGTATGTGCGCGTGACGTCACGATTTGCATGGCTCCTCACATATGCACATTTTTTATCATGGGAGCCACCAGCAGTAAGAGCAATTCGGACCGAGAAAGCGACAATTTCCCCATTAATTTGAGCGAGGATGAAAGATTTGTGAATTAGGATATTGATAGTGAAGGACTAGGAAAAAAAAGAAAAAAAAAAGCGACGGCTCCTGGCGGCGGCAGTGTGAGCGTTTCAGATGTAATTAGACACATTTACTAGGATAATTCTGGAAGATCCCTTATCTGCTTATTGTTTTAATAGTTTTTAGTGAGATTATAAAGATTGGAAAGGCATACCTCGAGGTCGGATGGCTCCGGTGAACACGCAGTGTCTCAGAGAGAAGCCGAGGACCCAAGCTCACCGCTGCCTTTTTTGACATGACAGCTGCTGCAGGACGACGAATAATTCACGTTTTTCAGTCAGTACAGATTGGTATCTTATCGCAGTGTGTTGTTCATTACAAACTCAAAAGCAGAAGCTAGCTTACAGCTATTGCCTTAGCATGCAGTCGCAATGCGATGTGTTACTATGTTAGAAACAGTAGTAACAATAGAATATTATTCAGCATTTACCGTGGTACACTCGTGGGGTGTCTCCATCGGGATTGTTTTTCCGTCCAGTGTTGCCAAGTCTGTTTATTATATGCAACTTGTTTGCATAGAGCTGGTTGCCTGTTTCCCATGTGACATCTGGCAACACTGCTTATGTTTCACACGGAAATATTTGAGTGACGGACCAGAGAGGTCAGTGTTGACAAAAAGCGATGTGTATGTATATGTACCAAATGTACCGCTCCACCATCCAGTTTGTTGAGTCAAAACTAGGCAGATCTAATTGAAACACATCAAACAGCACTGCAGCTGCACCTTTTCAATATTTGTATGGATAAATATCTTAGTTCTGATGGTTGACGGTAGGGTTTTGTTGATCTCTGAGCAGAGCTGAAACGCACACGTAAATTGTCGAATCAAAACGTATGACCAACAACCTCCATCCATCATTCCATTTCCTACCGCTTGTCCCTTTCTGGGTCACAATAAATTAACTTTTTTATTTCTCAAACGGCATTACACATATTTCTTCTCCCCATGGTGAAAAAGCTCCTAATTCAAGGAATGCTTGCAACTTAAAAGAAAACATAAAGCTAAGAGACAGCTCGAATCCCAAATTCATAAGTTGAAGTACCACTATATTGGAGTATTTGTTGTTGTTATTAGTATTCATTAGTAAAATGTAAAAGTTTTTGTCCCCCCAGTAAAAATGTGGGGTTTCCCGTTAATCACAATGACTTTGTGTGAATTATCTTTTTGGACTTTGCATTTTGTCTCTGATGGTAGTTTTGACAGTTTGTTTGCGGCCATCTCCTTCACATCCGTATAGACGGCAAGGGAGTTCACGTAATGAAATTTTCCCTCACATTACAAACAAGCACAGTGAGCGCGGTGCGAGCGTACAGACATTTATTATTGAAATCAGGCTTTTATTATTTATGACGACCGGTTTCTGTGCGCTCAGCAGATAAAACTTCTTTTGATTCTGTTTGTTCATCAGACACTCAGCTCATTTAGACTGGCAGATACACAACCATGATTATTTAGCTGTGCACATCTCGCTGGGATAAAGTGAGCTTAATGAATGTCTATTGAAATTAAATCAATTTGGAAGAACCCACTTTGTGGACTGTGCACATTTGGTACAAAGCTCACTGTTGTACTGCTTTCAATGGTTAGTAACTGGACATAGAAAAACTTGTATCCATTATGAAGGGGTTTATTTATTCAGTTGTGGTCAAAAGTGTACAGACACTTGTAAAGAACATAATGTCATAGCTGTCTTGAGTTTACAATAATTTCTACAACTCCTTTTTTTGTGATAGAGTGATAGGAGCACATACTTGTTGGTCACAAAAAACATTCATGAAGTTTGGTTCTTTTATGAATTTATTATGGGTCTACTGAAAATGTGAGCAAATCTGCTGGGTCAAAAGTATACATACAGCAATGTTAATATTTGGTTACATGTCCCTTGGCAAGTTTCACTGCAATAAGGCGCTTTTGGTAGCCATTCACAAGCTTCTGGGTGAATTTCTGACTTCTCCTCTCGACAAAATTAGTGCAGTTCAGCTAAATTTCTTGGTTTTCTGACATGAACTTGTTTCTTCAGCCTTGTCCACACATTTAAGTCGGGACAATGGGAAGGCCATTCTAAAACCTTAATTGTAGCCAGATTTAGCCATTCCTTTATCACTTGATGTGTGTTTGGGGTCATTGTCCTGTTGGAACACCCAACTGCGCCCAAGACCCAACATCCGGGCTGATGATTTTAGGCAACAATATGGAGGTAATCCTCCTTTTTCATTGTCCCATTTACTATCTGTAAAGCACCAGTTCCATTGGCAGCAAAACAACAGGCCCAGAGCATAATACTACCACCACCATGCTTGACGGTAGGATTGGTATTCCAGGGATTAAAGGTCTCAACTTTTCTCCTCCAAACATATTGCTGGATACTCAATTTTTATTTCATCTGACCTCAGAAATTTCCTCTAGAAGGTCTTATCTTTGTCCATATGATGTCAGATGAAACAAAAATTATTTATGTATTCTTTTGACCCAGCAGATTTGGTCACATTTTCAGTAGACCTACAATAAATTCATCAAATAAAAAAACTTCATGTATTTTTTTGTGACCAACAAGTATATGCTTCAATCACTCTACCACGAAAAATAAGAGTTGTAGAAATGATTGGAAACTCAATACAGCCATGACATTATGTTCTTTGCAAGTGTATGTAAACTTTTGATCATGACAGTATATATACGTACATGGCAGCACGGTGATACAAGGGTTAGTGCATGTGCCTCACAATACGAAGGTCCTGAGTAGTCGTGGGTTCAATCCCGGGCTCGGGATCTTTCTGTGTGGAGTTTGCATGTTCTCCCCGTGACTGTGTGGGTTCCCTCTGGGTACTCCGGCTTCCTCCCACTTCCCAAGACATGCACCTGGGGATAAAATTGGCCCTAGTGTGTGAATGTGAGTGTGAATGTTGTGAATGTTGTCTGTCTATCTGTGTTGGCCCTGCGATGAGGTGGCGACTTGTCCAGGGTGTACACCGCCTCCCACAAGAGTGCAGCCGAGATAGGCTCCAGCACCCCCCGTGACCACAAAAGGGACAAGCGGTAGAAAATGAATGGATGGATGGGTATTTTATATCTAAAAAAAAGTCTGAAACAATACACATCGTCTTATAATCTTGGTACAAGGAATGTCCAAATAACTGTATTTGCTTCAATATTATTTCCATTAATTTATCATTGCTATTATAATTGCAATAATAACTCAGTCCGCAACAGTTGTATTGCAGTCCCTAACGACGACCACGACACTCAGCACTTGTTAGTTTCACTTCTTGGGTCCAGTTTCGCGAATATTTTTAGGCGACAGTGTGTCTGTCTGTTTCCACATCTCACCTGAAGAGTGTCATCACGGCACTGCAAGTGTACTTTTTGGTACAGAATTTTATTTATAATAGCGGCCTTTCTCGAGAAGTGGTTCGGGACTCGCCAGCACAAGGAGAGATTTTCATGATCTATGTCTACACTCTAGCATTGATTTTAGAATGAGACACAAACTTGCAGCTGGGTGACATACAGAGGTGGGTAGAGTAGCCAGAAATTGTACTCAAGTAAGAGTACTGTTACTTTAGAGATTTAATCAAGTAAAAGTAAGGAGTAGTCGCCCAAATATTTGCTTGAGTAAAAGTAAAAAGTATGTTGTGAAAAAACTATTCAAGTACTGAGTAACTGATGAGTAACCTGTTCGTTTAATGGTGACGGCAACAAGTAATGCACAAAAACATAAAAATAGCAATGAACAAATTCATTGCCAGGAATATTTCTTAAGCAACTAAAACAATAATATATATTAAATAATATATATTTGGTTTTACACTATATTGAATTTTTTTTTAAAAATTAATTTTACCTTTGCAACCTCGTTATACTATTGGCTAAGTTTTATATTCATAAATGTAAGTTTCTCAATACCCGACCTGTTTTTTGTGCCTTTCAAAAAGATTTAGAACTCTACATTAAAACACTCTACCTCTAACAACCAAAAAGCTGTGAAAACAATGATGCTGTGTTCCAAATGTAAGTTATTTACTGAAACTGAGTGAGCCTATATGGCTTTGCACTTTGTTTATTTTATATATATATATATATATATATATATATATATATATATATATATATATATATTGCATTCTATTTTAGTTACTTTGAATTTACAACCCCCTGGTGCTGTTTTGTACGGTTTTTATACTGTTTTGTACTGTTTTTGTACTTACTTTGATTATTATTTTCAACTGTTTGTAAATGTTGAAATTTATAAATAAATGTTTATTAAAAAAAAAGTGTGCCGTTAATCATGTGACCGCCTGGCTCTGTTTGATTGGTGAAACAGAGTCAAACGTCACCAGTGACTGCATTTGATTGGTGAAACGGAGTCAAATGTCACCAGTGACTGCATTTGATTGGTGAAACGCAGGCATGTGATAGATCCTATTTTGAAGGTCTGTCTGACAAACCAAAAAGAAACAAAGCGTGCATTAACAGATCGATAAAAATCAGCAGCGAGTTGAATGTAGATAAATGGAGCAGAGTAAAAGTAGTGTTTCTTCTCTATAAATATACTCAAGTAAAAGTAAAAGTATGTTGCATTAAAACTACTCTTAGAAGTACAATGTATCCCAAAAGTTACTCAAGTACATGTAACGGAGTAAATGTAGCGCGTTACTACCCACGTCTGGTGGTATATACACCCAGTAGAAGTAGTAAGTACAGAGGAACACATGAGCACATAATTAAATTGGGCGGAGAAATGAAGAAGTTAGATGGAGAAGTCTGTGACAAGAATGAAAAGAAAGAAAGAATCAGCGGGAAGGAAAACAAGTGACGATAACCAGATTAAAAAAAACAAGGAAGTACGACAAAGTATACATACAGTAGTCTTTTGATTTACTATAACTACGGTAAGGAATGAGGAAGGAGCAGTGTGTGTCCTATGCCTTTCTACTACCCTTTGCAACGTCATGGCTCTGCAAGATGGATTTTTCTATTGTTGTTGCAATAACAACAAAGTACAAATCCTAGCTTACATTTGGCAAGAGTTCAGAGTCGAAAGTTCGAAGCCCAGATTTGCAGGGACGTGCAAAAAGGGCTTTACTGCAAACACTAAACTCAAGCAAAATCATCTCTTTTTATGTTGTTGTAGGATTTTCTGTGCATCTGGCAGAGGGATGATAAATAGCGTCTGGTCATGTAAATCAGACAAAAGCTATGAAAAAAGTTTGAAAGAATTAGGGAGAGTTAATTGTCTTTCATGAGAAATATGCTGAAACTGATGTATGGAAGTTTTCCGTTTGAAATAGTTCAAGGCTATTTTTTAAATTGTCTTCTGGATAGATTGTGTTTGTGGAAATTAAACACAAATATGCACCTTCATCCCTTCTAATTAGCTACAATATATGACATTTTGTTGCAAATTTTGCACAAACCTAACAAAATCTCCAAAATCATGGCTTTTTTGAAAAGTCTTCTGTGCACTTAAGATGGGACTTTAAGGTTTTACTACTTATGTATAAAATACTAAACGGTCTAGCTCCATCCTATCTTGCTGATTGTATTGTACCATATGTTGAGGTGGCAACTTGTCCAAGGTGTACACTGCATACTTGCCAACTCTCCTGATTTTTCCGGTAGACTCCTGAATTTCAGTGCCCCTCCCGAAAATCTCCCGGGGCAACCATTTTCCCGAATTTTCCCCCGATTTCCACCCGGACAACAATATTGGGGGCGTGCCTTTTAGGTACTGCCTGTAGCGTCCTCTCCAACCTGTCGTCACGTCCGCTTTTTCTGCATACGAACAGCGTGTCAGCATAGTCACAGAACATATGCGGCTTTTACATGCACATTAGTGAACGCAATGCATACTTGGTCAACAGCCATACAGGTCACACTGAGGGTGGCCATATAAACAACTTTAAAATTGTTACAAATATGCGCCACACTGTGAACCCACACCAAACAAGAATGACAAACATTTCGGGAGAACATCCGCACCGTAACACAACATAAACACAACAGAAAAAATACCCAGGACCCCTTGCAGCACTAACTCCTTCGGGACGCTACAATATACACTCCAGCTTCCACCAAACACCGCCCCCCCTTTACTCCCCCCTATCTCCCGAATTCGGAGGTCTCAAGGTTGGCAAGTATGGTACCCCGCTTTCCGCCCGAATGTACCCCTCGCAACCCCAAAAGACACAGGCGGTAGAAAATGGATGGATGGCATGTGTTCTGGCATAAAATCTGCGTTCTAAGAACTCCGGCTTATTAGTGATTCCCAGAGCCCCAAAAACAGTCTGCGGGCTATATAGCGTTTTCAATTCGGTCTCCAGTACTCTGCAATGCTGGTAAATGACCAATGTTTACAGTTTTAAAACATTTTCAATGTTACTGGCTTAGGTTTAAAAAAAAAAAGCACAACCCAGTGATTCATTTCTCTTTTTTCTGTGATGATTGAGAACCGCACAAGCTGAGCTGTCTCAGGTAAATGTTAGAAATGAACTCATTGAACCTAACTTGGAAAATGTTTTAAGTCATTGTTCATTTAACTAATCTTCCTTGTTAATGTGGTGATTGTATAAAGAATGTAACATATTGTACAGATCCATCCATCCATCCATTTCCTACCGCTTGTCACTTTTGGGAAATCAATAAATACTAATAGTTTCTAGTACTAATAGTATTTATTGATTTCCCAAAAGTGACGAGCGGTAGGAAATGGATGGATGGATCTGTACATACTACTATTAATTTCTAGTAGGGCTTCACAGAGGCAGAGGGGTTAGTGCGTCTGCCTCACAATACAAAGGTCCTGAGTAGTCCTGGGTTCAATCCCGGGCTCGGGATCTTTCTGTGTTGAGTTTGCATGTCCTCCCTGTGAATGCGTGGGCTTCCTCCCACCTCCAAAGACATGCACCTGGGGATAGGTTGATTGGCAACACTAAATTGGCCCTAGTGTGTGAATGTGAGTGTGAATGTTGTCTGTCTATCTGTGTTGGCCCTGTGATGAGGTGGCGACTTGTCCAGGGTGTACCCCGCCTTCCGCCCGATTGTAGCTGAGATAGGCACCAGCGCCCCCCGCAACCCCAAAAGGGAATAAGCGGCAGAAAATGCATGGATAGTTTCTAGTAATTCATTTCAGGTGGGATATTTTTCTGTCCCACATTGGGATCATGTCAGTAAATAATTGAGAAACACTACTATTGTATTATTGTCATGACCTGTTGGGTCATGTTCTGGTGTTTCGGGGTACGGCGTGGCGAAGTTGGTAGAGTGGCTGTGCCAGTAATCTGAGGGCTACTGGTTCAATCCCGACCTTCTACCATCCTAGTCACATCCGTTGTGTCCTTGGGCAAGACACTTCACCCTTGCTCCTGATGGGTCCTGGTGAGCGCCTTGCATGGCAGCTCCCATCATCAGTGTGTGAATGTGTGTTTGAATAGGCGAATGTGGAAATACTGTCAAAGCGCTTTGGGTTCCTTAAAAAGGGATAGAAAAGCGCTATACAAGTACAACCCATTTACCATTTTCTGTATTTGTTACTTTTTCAGCGCTCCTATTTCATTTCATTTCTTGTTAGGTTTCACCACGCTGACCTGAGCACTGTTTGCCTTACCAGTCCCTGATTGGCAAGTTAAACACACCTGTTCTTGGTTACCAATCAGGCTTCCTTGTAAGCCAGCCTGCCCTTCACAGCCAATGTGGGAAGATTGTCTTTGTCACTGCATGCTTTTGTTTCTGACACTAATGAAACACTTGTCTTACCTGCACGCCGTCCTAGTGTCTGCTGCATCCTGGGGTCACGATGACGGCAGCCACGCTGAAGCGTGATAACTACAGAAAGAAAGCTTGTATAAGCTCTGGAGAAATCTGTTTCTTCTGTAGTGTACATTTGTCTTTTGCATAACAGAGCTTTTTTTTTGTTACTGCTATAAAAGAAATATACCAAAAACAAATATCCACTACAGAGGATGGCTAATGTGACATTTGAATACCTCAATTTGCAATGTCACATTAGCCATCTGTTAAACAAATTATCTAAATATGTTGGCCTGTTCTTTCAACTTCGTCATTATCTTCCTCGTTATGCTCTACTTACCTTATACAAAACTCTCTTTGAACCACATCTAAACTACTGTATTATCATCTGGTGTAACACTTTCCCTACCTACATTCACAAATTAGAATCCATGCAAAAGAAAATCATACGGGCCCTGTCATGCCCCCACTCGACATCTATTCCATAAATATCATCTCTTAAGACTGAATACAGGCTGAATCTTAGGCTCTGTAGCTTGGTTCCTATCTACCATCGCCAGCCTCCCCACAACACTCGTAACTTAGATCTGATATCAGGCAAACATCGTTTACTGGCCTGTACCGCTCGAAGTGTTGTATGCAGGGGACCAAAGATTTGGAACCAGCTTAATTAGAGCCTCAAGATGCTGTATCCATTCTCCAAATTCAAAAAGAAACTGACAACTTATCTATTAACCACCTCTCTTTAATGCCTCATGTGGGGTAGACTACTGTTGGGTTTTGCATGGTTGAATGAATGAATGTATGTATGTGTATGCTTGCTTTAGTACTATTTTCTTGTGTTTGTTATATAGCGTTGTTGTTGTTTTTGTTGTTGTTGTGCTTGCTACCATGTTTCATCATTCCATGTATATATACTGTCTTCTGGACCCCTGTCAAACGCTTCCTCCGGCTTATTTGGGGGACCCTTTTACGTACCAACATCTTTAATTGATGATATTCACTACTATTGAAATTGTTATATGGCATTGTGAATAAACTTGAACTTGATCAGGTTATCAGTGGGATAGTGGTAGTAGTCAATGTAGTTTATCAACACAAAGACATTATTGTCTAAAGTACCTCCCAGTGAACATGTACTAAATCAGTGGTTCTCAAATGGGGGTACAAGTACCCCTGGGGGTACTTGAAGGTATGCCAAGGGGTACGTGAGATTTTTTGAAAATATTCTAAAAATAGCAACAATTCAAAAATCCTTTATAAATATATTTATTGGATAATACTTCAATAAAATATGAATGTAAGTTCATAAACTGTGAAAAGATATATGCAACAATGCAATATTCAGTGTTGACAGCTAGATTTTTTGTGGACATGTTCCATAAATAAATAAATGTTTAGAATTAAGTTCATGGATCTCAATTACAATCCCCAAAGAGGGCACTTTAAGTTGATGATTACTTCTATGTGTAGAAATATTTTTTTATAATTTAATCAAATGTTTATTTTTTAACAAGTTTTTAGTTATTTTTATATATTTTTTCCAAATAGTTCAAGAAAGACCACTACAAATGAGCAATATTTTGCACTGTTATACAATTTAATAAATCAGAAACTGATGACATAGTGCTGTATTTTACTTCTTTATCTCTTTTTTTCAACTAAAAATGCTCTGCTCTGATTAGGGGGTACTTGAATTAAAAAAATGTTCACAGGGGGTACATCACCGAAATTTTTTTAAGAACCCCTGTACTAAATTGTATAAGTGGTGTCAATACTACTGTAGCCTCCTTTCTTCCGTCCTTCCTTCCTTCACAACCAACTGTAGACAGAACCCAATTATCTTGCTACTCCTTTGTGTTGCCAGCTGTTTGGACGATAACAGCTGTGTGTTGAATCATTTTTGGTAGATTGTAAATCTTTACTTTTATACAAGCTTAATACTGACTACTCTAACTTTGTGTTGTCCCAATACCAATATTTTCGTACCAGTACCAAAATTATTTTGATACTTTTTGGTACTTTTCTAAATAAAGGGGAGCACAAAAAATGTCATTATTGGCTTTATTTTAACAAAAAATACATTAAACATATGTTTCATATTGCAAGTTTGTCCTTAAATAAAATAGTGAACATACAAGACAACTTGTCTTTTATTTAGTCGCTGACATATGCAGTAACATACTGTGCCATTTTCAGTTCTATTATTTTGTCAACATTATTAATGACAAGTGGTAGAAAATGAATTATTAATCTACTTGTTCATATACTGTTAATATCTGCTTACTTTCTCTTTTAACATGTTCTATCTACACTTCTGTTAAAATATAATAATCACTTACTGTTGTTTGATACTTTACATTAGTTTTGGATGATACCACAAATAGCCAATATCAAGTAGTTAGGAGATCATACATTGGTCATAATTTAAGTCCTCATGTGTCCAGGGACATATTTCCTGAGTTTATAAACATAGTATGAATTTAAAAAAAAAGATTGTGTAACGACGAAATACAGTGGGGCAAAAAAGTATTTAGTCAGCCACCGATTGTGCAAGTTCTCCCACTTAAAATGATGACAGAGGTCTGTAATTTTCATCATAGGTACACTTCAACTGTGAGAGACAGAATGTGAAAGAAAATCCAGGAATTCACATTGTAGAAATTTTAAATAATTTATTTGTAAATAATGGTGGAAAATAAGTATTTGGTCAACCATTCAAAGCTCTCACTGATGGAAGGAGGTTTTGGATCCAAATCTCACGATACATGGCCCCATTCATTCTTTCTTTAAGACGGATCAATCGTCCTGTCCCCTTGGTAGAAAAACAGCCCCAAAGCATGATGTTTCCACCCCCATGTTGGCCATGAAAAAAACACATCAGTGGATCTCTATTGAAATAAGGAATAATGGGTTCCAGTCTCGACAAACGTCCATATTTTAGCAAAGTTTGTACACTTGGAACACAATTTAAAGTGCTACACATTACTGTATATCTAACAAACATAACAATGGGGTGATTGATCAACTTTCCATTTAATAACAAAGTGTGGTGGAATGGTCCGAAACTTAAACAGCAAACAGAGGGGTTTTAGTACAAAAGGTTTATTTACCCATATTCAAAAGTACAAGTTGGATTGAATCAATCAAGCAAAATCATGCAAATCATATCAAATATTAGTCTCCTGGCTTTTTATATGTTTCCCTCATGTGTCAAGGTCTTGTTGTTTTGCAACTGCTTGCTCCACAACAACCTTGAGTCCCTTAGTCATAACAAACAATCAAAACATTTTGTAGACTGGTTAGAGCGACCACAAATTCAACTTTCCCCTACATATGATCCTTTGGTTCTGAATAGGAAAAAAAGAAAAGAGCAGACCTCTTAAGGCTTTTTGACAGATTTTCTTTTAGGACTTCAACAGACACAAAATATGGTATAAAAGTCAGAAATTCCACTACAAAAGTCAAAACAACAATGCCTGAACTGTCCTCCTATGCAGCTGCCCTTCTGACATGCACACACACAATGTCGCTAGCCCTGTGGTGCACTCACTGTTTGAAATCACAAAACTCCATAAAATTCCACCACACAATGATTAGAATACAAATTAAAACCCACTTTATCTTGTTGGTCTAACTTGACAACTCTGTGGATACTTCCTGAACGTTTCAAACAACACTGCTGATCCATTGCTTTCTTTCGACTCGTATTGAGGTACCAAAACAAGAAAAATGTTGTAAAAAGGCTAAAAAAACTGTTGAACAGGCACAACAGCAAGCTTATAGCAGCACTCTGCTGACTGAATGAGTGAGAGAGCGATCAGCCTGCCCACAATGGATGTGCTGCCGGGCTCAAAATGGCTGCAAGGCACACGATGGATGGATAAAACATTCGTACAAGCATAATTATTCAGTCTGTCGTAAATCAAGGTTCCACTTTAGTTCATAAAACTACAGTAGTTGTTTTTGTTACAATATTAGTTATCTCGAAGTTCACTTTTTTTTTTTAATCAAAAAGCATGTTACATGATAAAATTATGTTTTTCGGGGGTCTTGCATGTAATAATTTGTTTTCAATAATTTTATTGGGGAACATTGATTTGAGCTGTGACTTTTTTGGGTTACACTCGTAAGCTTAGGTTCTACTTTATTTCTTTGTTACACATTCTGGAAAAAAATAGCTCTGTTTTGCAACAAACAAATGTCCAATGCAGAAGATGCGGTTTTTCAGAAGGAAACATGAGCCCATTGACTGAATGTCCGGAGAACGAGTAAATTCACAGTGCAATTTGTCCATTTTCAGCCGTGTCATTTGTGTTTACCAGTCGTCATGGAGAAACCTTTGTGCGTCAGATCAGAAATCTTTTTTCGTTCTGAAATTAATGACGCTTCCAGTACTTTCAGCCGGATGAGCCGTTGTGAGAAAATAGTTGTTCTTCTAATTGGTCTATGAAAAGAAGCCTTGTTTGGAAAAAAAAAATCTGTGAGGAAGAGTTGTCACGGCTTTATATTTAGCTCTACCCTCTAATTACCAGATGATTCAATTGCAATGCTGCATTTGAGTTTTTGCTAATAAGTTAAACCCATTCTCAGGATCATTGACAAATAACTACTACTTTTAACATTTGATTGTGGTCCAATCGGTCCAATACATCCCTTTAAATCTATGTTAGTCTCTTTTAAGAGTAGTAAGTGAAAAATGTGGAATAATAGTTTAAATACTTCAGTGTTTTTCGAATGGTCTTATTTTTTTACTCAAGTCAAGAGAATTTCAGGGAAAAGTGTGGGAGAAGTTAAATACAGAGGTCCAATAATGACTAATGACTAATTTAGATTACATTTTTTACCAAAAGAAATAATGACAAAATAACTGTACAGGAAACTTTATATGGTTAGGAAGTATTTTTGGTATCAGCAGAACGTTGCAGTTTTTCCCAAATAGTGAGAAAGATAACATTAATCAAACAATTATTTAATGGGATGAACAAATATATAGATTGTTTAGGCTTTCTAACCAGTTTATGCTGTGTAATGGGTAATACACCTTTATGTAAAAGTTCTATAACCCAAAATTTATTTTTAACGCTAAAATATAGTCATTTTCATTAACCATTAATTTAAAAAAATATTGTTTTATTAAAAAATGCATTTTCTAGTCATAGATTAAATCAAATTGTCATTGTAAACTGGCAACCTGACCAGAAAAAAAATTAAGGCCAAAAGAGGCCGTACAAAAGATTAATTTGTATGGGTATTTTGTGTAAAAAAATATATTATAAACTAAAATGAACCAAAATTTCAAACAAGTTTAGAGCTGCAGAGATTAATACAATTAGAAACAAGCTTCGATTTCTGTTGTTTCAATTAATCGTTCTCTGAAAGTAACTAATCCAGACAATATAAAGTTATTGAGCGTTAAATAGGTGAGGCATAGGTTCCGCACAGCAAAAAAAGTAAATCATTGTTTATTTCGTTTACTGTTCCTAATATCTGCATTGAGGCCATATAGGCCATTATGCGATTACTCGAACAAACTCATTGATTTATTACTTGATTACTAAAATAATCGATAGCTACAACCCTAAAATGTTGTCGAAATTGTCTTCATAATATATAGTTGTTTTCTCTTACGAGATAGATAGATAGATAGATAGATAGATGGATAGATAGATAGATAGTACTTTATTGATTCCTTCAGGAGAGTTCCCACAGGAAAAATAATCGTATTCATCTCATTACATCAATCACAACTTTTTATTCATGAGAACTTTATTCCTATATTTAATTTGTCTGTGTTACAAACTGAGCACAGGAAGTGAAAAAAACGTGTTAGGAATGGCTATGAAATGGAAAAGAGGTAGTACATATATATTGAAATGTGTTACCATGTTGTAACTGTATGCATGTTAAAAATAAATTCAAACTATAACTAAAATAATTTTAAAGTGTTTCTAGTTAATTTGTTAAATACTGTACAGTAGATAGTGTACTGTTTTTTATTTTATTAGATTTTAATGTTCTTTTTTTGGAAGTGGACCCTGAAAAAGGCACGAAAATACATTTCTAGTCTTCCATTTTTGGATTTCCAAGTATTTTAACAAATGCCTTGATCCATCCATCCATCCATTTTCTACTGCTTATTTCCTTTGGGGTCGCGGGGGGCGCTGAAGGCTTCTAAAAATTATACATGTTGTCTGATTAAATCTTTTTAAAATGTAAAGAATAATGCAACAGTAATAATTATTTCAAAATAAAGTCCGGATATTTGCTGAAATCTTGCAAAATATGAGGGTTTGTATAATTTTGTTAGCAGTTGCAATCCAAGAAATGTTAGAAGTTGCACTGAAATAAACCATCCTGTTAATGACATCTGCTTTTGCTATGTTTATGTTGTCATAGTGACACATTTTGAAGGGAAAAAAATTATGCAAAACACATGGAAGCAAAAGAGTCTTCCACTAGTCATTGTGCCGTGCCTATCAGTTGTTTCCCTCACCCACACGGTCAAAGCTAAGGCGTGTGAGCGCTTTCTCTTGGGGAAAGCCATGAAAAATGACAGCAGTATGCTCATGGGAGCTGCCTTGTCATATGCCATCAGTGTCTTAGGACGCCACGAAAACCTCAATGGACAAATGGCACCATGTTGGTGCTCGCAAGCATATTAAGGGTGTTTTGTGAGGAAATCTGCAGAAATCTTTGGTCATACATACATTTTGATGGATTAAATAAAGGACCAAGAGCTGTTTTACAACGTTTAGCTGTGGAATGTGAAGGGTTCCAATGGAAAAGTTAGGGAATCTTAGTTTTGAGCAGGGATTCCAATTTCCAAAACATTTTTTACCCAATTGGTTTAAAATATTAAATTTGCTATCAACAGTATGTGTGTGTGTGTGTGTGTGTGGATATATATATATATATATATATATATATATATATATATTTATATATATATACTGTTTTTATATAGTATATATCTACTGAATATATTACTGTGGATATATATATATATTATATCCCTATCGATTTTACCCCACACCCCTAATATGTGTGTGTGTGTGTGTGTGTATATATATATATATATATATATAAATATATTGCACACTCTTGGAATTCTCTCGATGAGCTTCAAAGTGAAAACAATTTCAGGTGACTACCTCCTGAAGCTCATCGAGAGAATAATGTCAAGAGTGTGCAAAAAAGTAATCAGAGCTAAGAGTGGCTATTTTGAAGAAACTATGGATGGATATGTATATATATATATATTGAGATAGGCACCCGTGTCCCCTGCGACCCCAAAGGGAATAAGCGGTAGAAGATGGCTGGATATATATACCTGTGTGTGTATGTGTGTATACTGTATATGTATATATATATATATATATATATATATATATATATATATATATATATATATATATATATATATAAGACAAATATGGGATACATATGATATCAGAATCAGACATGCTTTAATAATCCCGAGGGGAAATTAAAAATATATATATAAGTGTATTTATATATATATATATATATATATATATATATATATATATATATATATGAGATAGGCGCCAGCGACCCCGGAAGGGAATAAGCGGTAGAAAATGGATGGATGGATGGATATATATATATATATATATATATATATATATATATATATATATAATATATATATATATAGACGTGTATATATATGCATACATGTTTATATATACACTAATGTGTATATATATATATATATAGTCTATATGTTATGTATCGACAAGGGGGAAGGAGACGGCACAACAACAGGAGGTATAGCTCAATGGGTTTATTGAGTCTTTAATGAATACGTGGAGTGTGTATGTTATGGTGTGTGGATGTTAGACTATGAGTGGAAATTAACACAATGTGAATTACCGTGGGTTTGTTGAAGGTGCGTGTTGGTTGTGGCAGCGTCCAAGTCCAGAGGGGAAGATCCAAAAGGGGTTGTGATCCAAGCAAGGTCCGTGGGGCAGGAGAGAAGCGTCCGAGGTCCAAATCCGGGTGAGGGGTCGAGAATCGAGGAAGGCAATCGGAATCCGGGTGGAAGTGCAAGGCAACGACTGAGGCACGATGGCTGTGGGAACAGGAGAAGACAAAAGGACAAAATCAGGGCCAGGCACAAGGAAGGCAAAAACGGGCAAGAGAGAAAGCACAAGAGGGGAGCCAGAGACGTGAGAGCTTACTGTAACCAGGGCTATGTTCCGACGAGAAGCAGTCAGCGACGAGGCTCTTTATTCTGTCGCCTCTCATTAGTCCCAGGTGTGTCGTTGGGAGATTGCCACCGGCTGTGTCGGCGCGTGGGCGCGGTCTGCGCAACGAGCATGGGGGCGTGTCCTGCTTGGCTCACAGTGGAGCCTCTTGGTGTTCCCGCAGCAGACAGTGTGTGTGCCATGATAATATATATATATATATATATATATAGAACAAAGTAACAAAGGTTACCATCAGTAACACACTACACCGACAGGGAATCAAATCCTGCAGTGCCAGACGTGTCCCCCTGCTCAAGCCAGTGCATGTCCAGGCCCGTCGGAAGTTTGCCAGAGAGCACATGGATGATACACCAGAGGATTGGGAAAATGTCATGTGGTCAGATGAAACCAAAATACAACTTTTTGGTATAAACTCAACTCGTCGTGTTTGGAGGAAGAAGAATACTGAGTTGCATCCCAAGAACACCATACCTACTGTGAAGCATGGGGGTGGAAACATCATGCTTTGGGGCTGTTTTTCTGCTAAGGGGACAGGACGATTGATCCGTGTTAAGGAAAGAATGAATGGGGCCATGTATCGTGAGATTTTGAGCCAAAACCTCCCTCCATCAGTGAGAGCTTTGAATGGTTGACCAAATACTTATTTTCCAACATAATTTACAAATAAATTATTAAAAAATTCTAACAATATGAATTCCTGGATTTTTTTCCACATTCTGTCTCTCACAGTTGAAGTGTACCTATGATGAAAATTACAGACCTCTGTCATTTTAAGTTGGAGAACTTGCACAATCGGTGGATGACTAAATACTTTTTTGCCCCACTATATATATGTATATATATACACATGTGTATACATACATACATACATACATGCATCAAATACGACTGCAAAATTATACTTTGACAAAATAAAAGCATCTTATTGTAAGTTTATGAGCTGAAGTTTGTTTAAAACTATATTTAAACATATTATTAAAGTACATTTTGTCAGGAAAACTAATGTCAGAATGATTGCAATGTTTCCCGCAGCGTTTTGTTGTTAAGGCGGCCGCATTAACAACAAAGGGCCATCACCTAAACCAGGGGTGTCAAACTCATTTTAGATCGGGGGCCACCTGGAGATCAATCTACTCCCAAGTGGGCCAGACTGGTGAAATCATGGCACGATAACTTCAGATTGTTTTCTTTCTTTAAAATAAAACAAGCACGTTCTGAAATTGTACAAATCATATTGTTGTTGTTTTTGTTTAGTTTTTTAAAATTACCTGTTGCGGTGAATAGTATACAGGTATATACTATATTTGTCTGTATTTATATTTTCTGAATAAATGATGTGATAATGTTCATCAGTCAACTCATTGGTGTTAATTTTCAATCTATCTAGATACAAAAATTATATCAAAATCAAATTAGAGTATGTTATTAATGTAATTTCATAATTTTCCTTGACCGAGTTTGTTTTATACATATGTAGCATAATCTACAAATACACAGAACATTGCTATAAACAGTAAACACATTTAAAAAAGCTCTTTCTTTAATGTGGCCTATTTTTATGTGTATTATTTAATAATGGTGGCAGTTTTCATTAACAACTGGTGGGAGAAGCAATTGCATTTATTACATCATCCAGGTGATTGTGCGTGTGTCAGGGGGCGTATTGGAGGTTTTAACATTGTGGCCTATTTCTGTGTATTTTTTTTATGAACGGTGGCAGTTATAGTTGACAACTGGTGAGAGGAGAAATTGCATTTCTTACATCATACAAGTGATGCTCCCTTGAGGCTTTAACTTAGTGGCCTATTTTTGTGTAACTCATCCCGCGGGCCGGACAAAACCTGTTCGCGGGCCAGATCCGTCCCACGGGCCGTACGTTTGACACCCCTGGCCTAAACTAAAGTCTTAAAAAAAATGAAAATAAAACATTTTTGTTTTCCTGTCCAGCTTCTCAGGCAAATCATATAGTTGATGTAGATGCCGATATCGGCTGTTCAGATATACTTTACAAAAGAGAAGTGTAGGATACTTCTCTCGTTGCTTTATTTGTGTTTGACTTTATTAAATGTATTTATATTAACATTTGGTGCTAATCTAAAGTCTTAACAAGCTGCTATGCTTCGTACTGCCTCTGTTAGTACTGCAGAGAGCAGCACCCAGCATTGTCCTACCCACACAACCATCTGAGTGGTTATTACACGCAGAACGGTAACAGCCAATCAGCAGTGCGTATTCGGAATGGTAACAGCCAATCCGCAGTGCGTATTCAGAGCCCATGGAGTCAGTGCTCAAGGGCATAACGCAGCGGACTCTTCCCAAATTATAATAAACACCTTCCAGTCAACTACTAGTAACATCACTATGAGCCCATTGACATTATGTGAGAAGAATAGTTTATGTCTCTGATAGTTGATATAATAATATAAGTGCATGACTAAGTCTACATGAACTCCATAGTGTCCAGGGATGAACAGTCTCTCCTGTTACTAAAGTACTATTTTTTTCAGCTATAGTTACATTAATCATTAGTAATGTAGCAGCCTAGTTTCCCTGCTATCACATGTTGATAAAAATATAACATTTACATAATAAAAATCAACTACAGGCTTCCCAAATGCTGTTATAAATTAAGCATGATGAGTTGAGCATATGTCAGCATGTGGCCCCACTTTTAACTCTTGAAAACACTTATTTACAGTAAGTCATTAATTTGACTTAGTCATAATTTTGTCTTAGTCAAAATAATGACATAATTATTTTCTCAGGTAACTAGGACAGTTTTGTACTTTGTTTTTACTTTAGCTAAAAAATATCGAGGTACATAGCGTATATCGCCAACCTGTCCGCCTGTCTCGGGCGATGCCCCCTTGCCCCTGGAGAGACACCACCTTATCTAAAATATATTCTGGGGAAAAAAATGAATGTATATATATATATATATATGTATATACATATATATATATATATATATATATATATATATATATATATATATATATTCCACATCAACAACATGATTTGCCTTAGTGGCTGGACAGGACAGAAATGTTTTTGGGATTTTTTCGACTTGGGACGGCCTCGCGCGCTGGACCGTAGCTTGGGGACCCCTAGTGTAGACCGAATGACTTTGGGAGATGGATGGAGCAAATACAACCTTCTTCAAAGAGTAAATATTAGTTTAAAAAGTGGGTTTGTTTAAATGTTCTGCCTCAGTCAAACTTTACAGGCTGTTGTTCTTTTTCGCCTCTTATGGTCATTAATGTCCTCTTTATAAAAAAAAAGGCTTCTATGCACAAAAACTCCCTTCTCTTATACACCCTTCATTTTGATAGATATGATCAATAAGTATATTAATGCTTGTCCTTCAACTGCCTTTTTCATGTATAGGGGAAGGCGTTGTAGCAGAAGCATGCCGCTGGTGAAGCGCACCATCGAGCCCAGGCATCTGTGCCACACGGTGCTGCCCAGGAACATCAAGAACGAGCTGGAGTGCGTGACCAACATCTCCTTGGCCAGCGTCATCCGCCAGCTCAGCAGCCTCAGTCAGTATAGCAAATGTTACCCGATCATGCAGTTGTTAATTATGGCTACACCGCTTGCCATTAAGATGACCGGCTAATCTTTTATTTGGTGATACGATGTGCAGAACGGTGCTTAACACTATTTGCCATATAATTGAAATGCTCCATAGTTCGAATGTCTGCAAATTAACTATTGATTTTGAGATAAGTGCGCTATACATTATTAACATGTGACAGTGCCCACTTGTTGCTAGGCAGAATTCACTGCTCGAGCATGAATAAAAATAACATGTTCACTTAAACTAGTGGGAATGAATGGCGATACATACAATTTGGTAACTGAACCACTATTCTGTATTACTTGTAAAAAACAATTATTGTATAATTACTATGGACATTTCATTTGTGAGAAATTATCTAAAATATATATTTTTTCTTTTAATGGATTTTTATGTAATAGGTTTTAGTAAATTTAAGAATAACATTTTTATTTTTTATTTCAAAACTATATTACTTAATTTTATTGAATAGTAGAATAAATTAATAATCTCATTCAATACAATCATTACTACTAAGTGCAAAACACATTATTTTTAATAATGATAATAATAATTGTTACTTATTAACATCATTATTATTATTGATTAAAACAAACCTAATTATTTAAGGACATTTCAGAAGAGGTGGCAACTTGTCTAGGGTTTACCCCGCCTTCTGCCCGAATGCAGCAGAGATAGGCTCCAGCACTCCCGCAACCCCAAAAGGGACAAGCGGTAGAAAATGGATGGATGGCATTTCAGAAGAATAAGGGCTCCAAATTATCAATCAATCAATGTTTATTTATATAGCCCTAAATCACAAGTGCCTCAAAGGGCTGCACAAACCACGACATCCTCGGTAGGTCCCACATAAGGGAAAGGAAAAACTCACCCCAGTGGGACGTCGACCATGATGACTATGAGAAACCTTGGAGAGGACCACATATGTGGGGTTGTCCCCCCCCCCGGGGACCGAAAGCAATGGATGTCGAGTGGATCTAACATGATATTGTGAAAGTCCAATCCATAGTGGATCTAACTGTGAGAGTCAAGTCCAAAGTGGATCCAATATAGTATTTAATGTTTTATAATAATATTTCACCTAATATATAATATTAATACCAATAATAATAAAGATATATTACTTTACAATTATTATAATAAATATCCTTATTATTATTAACAATAATAATGTGATTTTTCCAATCAATGATTGTCTTGATATTATAGTAATTTTTAATCGATGAGAGATTTGTAATTTACTTTAAAATGTGTAACTATACCCAATATATCCATCCATCCATTTTCTACCGCTTATTCCCTTTGGGTCGCTGGTGCCTATTTCAGCTACATTCGGGCGGAAGGCAGTGGTACACCCTGGACAAGTCGCCACCTCATCGCAGGGCCAACACAGATAGACAGACAACATTCACACTCACATTCACACACTAGGGCCAATTTAGTGTTGCCAATCAACCTATCCCCAGGTGCATGTCTTTGGAAGTGGGATGAAGCCGGAGTACCCGGAGGGAACCCACGCAGTCACGGGGAGAACATGCAAAGAAAGATCCCGAGCCCTGGATTGAACCCAGGACTACTCAGGACCTTCGTATTGTGAGGCAGACGCACTAATTCCTCTTCCACCGTGCTGCCCATTATAGAATAGAATAGACTAGAATTAACTTTATTGTCATTATATTTGCATATAACGAGATTAAAGACTCCAACTAAAGGTGCGGCAGTGGGAACAAATATGGGGTGAAATAAATGACATAAGAGGTAAAAAGGAAAAACTAACAATTGAAATAAACAGACTACTATCCAATAAAAATAATAAGCAATCCTGTACAATATACAAAACACTATAGAAGTACAAAATACAAAATACTGTACAATATACAGAACAAGACAAGAGTACCAAAGTAATACCCAATATTACTGTGAATTAATTCTCAATGAGAATATTTAAAAAAAATGCAAATATCAGTTATTTCAAGAACAAGTTTTATTCCTACTAGTTACATGTATTTTTTATTTATTATTATTAGAAATATATTCTAACAATAGTCATAATGGACGTATCCTCGCTCATCCAAGAGTTAGTTGGCGGCCGAGAGTGGAGTCTGCTCTCTTGGTTGCTTTGTTGGGTCTGCCCCTGTCTCTGGCCATGCTCCCTCCACCCCAGCAGACGATGGCGTGGACCGCAGAGGCCACTACAGTGGATATGTTTCTTTTAGTTTTTATTCATATCTGTATGTAGAAGTGGGTGGTTGTATCCGCTGCTTTAATGTCTTTCATTTTCTTTGATGTTTGATGTTTCCCTCTTACACACATGTGAGAGGGATGTGTACTATGGTTATGAGTTGTTGTTGTATTTTTTCCCTTGGCCTCAGTCTGGACCCCCTCTCCAGGGCCCAGGCTTAGACCGATTTTTTTATTTTATTTTATTTTATTTTAATCTTCTATTTTTTTCCCCCATTACCCCCCACTTGTTTACCTGTATCCCACCTTTTTTGTAAGGGGCGCTGGAAGCCGGCGGACCCGTCAGCGATCCTGTTCTGTCTCCCTGTAACGTTTGTCTGATCTTGAATGGGATTGTGCTGAACATTTAAATTTTCCTGTAGGAACTCTTCTGAAGGAATTAATAAAGTACTATCTATCTAATATATCTAATCTAATCTAATCACGATGATTTAAACGCAATGCCTGTATGTGTTTGTGTGTTCAGGTAAATATGCAGAAGATTTGTTCGGGGAGCTTTTTAATGAGGCGCACACCTTTTCCTTCCGGGTCAACTCCCTGCAGGAGCGCGTGGACCGCCTCTCCATCAGCGTCACACAGCTGGACCCCAAAGAAGAAGAATGTGAGCATCGTGCATTTGCTTTTTTTTGTGGGTGTTTATGAATGCTATCAGTGGAAGTGAGAGCTTTTTACACCTTTGCCAGGAGAAACTGGATCTATGGTGCCACTTGAATACTAATAAGAAGAAATGCTATAACAGGCATAACATTTATGTTCAAATCAGGGTGTTTACGCGAGGTGAGTTTTTTTCCGAAGGTCGTTGAAAAACAAAAGCAGAGAATCACAGCAGGCTAATATCAAGCCGCAAGTCACCGTATTGATTTTCCATGAAGCAGCTGTTTGTTTACGACTTGGCTCGATTCTACTCCAACTGCTTCTTTGTCACCGACACGGAGCCAAGTAAAATCCCCACAGAGGTGTCCTAATGGCTTTTCTTTGCATGCAGTTTTTTTATGTACATATAAATGCATTTCAAATGAAAACAAATGGTTACTTTATAGAAAAGGGTGGTGGTGGAGGGTGTCTATAAGCGTAAGAAGGGATATAAGGATTGATGTGCAGTTCAAGCCTCTGCAGCAAAAAAAAGCAGTCAAGTGTGAAAGTGTTGTCCTGCAGAGTTATCTGGGCCTGGTTGGAAAGGCCACCTCAGCGGGTTTTAAGATTTCTCACCCATGTTCACTTAAGTAAGAATCATTTTCTCACCCGCTTCTCTTTCCTTGCCTTACTAAACCTGCCATCGCTACAACCTCCGCACATTGAGGGGAAGTTGAAGTCGAGCCTGCGACTGTTAGAAACATATCCTGCAATGCCAGGATTGGGTTGGTCTTCCCGCCTTGTTGAGTTGAAAACAACTAGGAGCTTCCTGAAACCGGGAAATTTCTGCCTTCATCATGTGTTGCTGGTCGACCACCGTCACAGAATTTGTCGGCTTTTGAAGTGGTATAAGAATCGAAACGAAAGTGTGATGATTATTCTTCTAAGCAGTGGTGTAGCGCCAAATTTTAGGCCCCCCATACCACCTTAAACCCAACATTGCCGCTCCATACACACGGACACCTGATATGTTTACATGCACTATTTACATGCACTAAAAATATAATTGCATGGATTTGGTTGAAACCATCTTTTTAAAACACATTTCAAAAATGTAATTAGAGCTTTGAATTTTTAAATATGGGATTAACATAGCTAGAACATATCTAGATAAACCCCCTAAACCCTAGCTGTCAAAGTCAAGGCCCACGGGCCGGATCTGGATGAATTATTTATGGATGATATTTGATTATTATTAGAACCGGCCCGCAGGCCACAGCCGCCTGCTGCTGTTTTGCACGCACCATTACTCAGTCAGTAATGGTGCTAGGAATTTTAAGAATGGGGTCCCAGGGACCCCATGAAGTCACTAAAAATGGGGTCCCACAGGAAATATTTGGGGTCCCACTTTTTCGTAAGCGTGTTGAAAACAAATGATAAACATATACATTATCCTGTTATAGACAGGATAATGTATACATTAATTGATTTAAAAAAAATACAAAACAATTTTTTATGCATATGTAAATGTATTCATTTATAAAACGTTCATTCACTTTCTTCTTTCCTTCATGGATCTAAACTTTACCGCTGCCGGTATTTTTTTCTATATTTTTATTGTAATGTTTTCAGAATGTGTTTGTTCTATTTTTGGCCAAAGTAAGACAAAGAAAACAATCTGAAGTTGTCTTTATTTTTTAGTTTTAATGCCATGATTTTAATAGTCCGGCCCACGTGTGCACAGATTTTCTTCCATGCGGCTCCATCCATCCATCTATTTCCTACCGCTTATTCCCTTTCGGGGTTCGCGGGGGGCGCTGGCGCCTATCTCAGCTACAATCGGGCGGAAGGCGGGGTACACCCTGGACAAGCTCCTGAGTTAAAATGAGTTTGACACCCCTGCCCAAAACAAATAGGTTTTGTTTACAAAACAAAAAACAAATTAGGAATAGGTACATTTCACAAAGACTGCCAACAAATGTAATATGAAGCAGACATAATATGATTTTGAAGAATCACTTAAATATGATTATAATTCTGTCAAGTTTCCATTTATTTCAGAGTGTAGAGATTATCTGATACACACAGGTTTGTCATTGGAAAATTCGAATTATAATAATACATAATTATTATGGTTTTATTATAATTATTGTATCTTCTGGGTGTTTAGCTCCTCACGTCTTTAAAACTTAGTGACGTAAATCAAAAAGTTTGTATAGTGAAAACAATTTCTCCATAAGGAACAATGTAAATTAAATGTGTTTCAGCCTCGACAAGCGGACAGCTGCTCACTGAAGTGGGCACTGTTTGACCAACATGTATACTTAATGTGTATTATATTCATGCATGACAGCATTTTGTTGTGAGCTGTGAAGTGTGTCCGTTGAAATCATGGTGGGGTTTTTTTTTAAATTTTTTTTTTACAAATGATGACAGATATGAACGAGAGCATGTTTTGTCTATGTGTGATGATAAATGGGAGGTGTTGTTGTAATGTATAAGTATGTGTCAATTAGACGGCATTTTATGACTGTTCTTAATTGGATTACATGCTATAGTATACTTGAATTGTAATAATTGTATTGAATGTTATTGTATATTTTAAATTTAGGTAACCAGGGACTACAGATGGAAATTAGCTGTTAAAATATAATCTGGTGCAGAACATATCTGTCTTTGAGCTTAACGTCTCTGTGCATTGCCCCTTTCAATACAGACTAAACTAAACTAAAATCCATATTTTAATGGTTTGTACATTTTGAACACAGTATAAAGTTATATACAATACTGTATATCAACCAAACATAACAAGCCAAAACAACTATAACGACAAGCTGCTGTCCTCTGTATGCAACTCGTGCACACACACACACGCAGACGCCTATATAGTGCCCTCACAAACGATCAGAAACCACAAAAATCCTTAACTTTAACAGCCATACTGCTGCACTAATAGACATTTAACCCTTGTGTAATGTTCATATTGTTGTTATTCAGCCAGCCTTGCATTTTGTGGCTTTTAATGCCTCACAATCAACCCCTTTTATGTTAAAATAGTGAACGGATGTTTACCTTCTTCCAATAAACATCTGTTCAGTGTTTTAACATAAAAGTGTTTGATTGTGAGGCATTAAAAGCCACAAAATGTAAGGAGTCCATAAGACCCACAAACGCTGGCTGAGTAACAACAATATGAATGTTGCACGGAAAATTTCTCTGCCAGTTTCTGCAACCCACAGGCATTCTTCTTTTGTGTTTCTGCACCTGTAGTTCCCAAGGTTGCAACATTGTCAACACTGTCTGCTTTCATTTTCTCGCACATTTGTTTGTGTGTGTGTGTGTGTGTGTGTGTGTGTGTGTGTGTGTGTGTGTGTGTGTGTGTGTGTGTGTGTGTGTGTGGTACACAGAACATCAATTTTCACATGTCCAGTGGACCCGGACATCTTATATGTACCGTATTTCCCGCACTATAAGGCGCACCTAAAATTTTCTCAAAAGCTGACAGTGCGCCTTATAATCTGGTGCGCCTTATATATGGACCAATATTGAGCCACAACAGGTCTCACAACTACGGTAATCAGCTGTCGATTTCATTTTCCACCGTAGGAGAAGAAGCGCGCGGTGCATGCTGGGATATATGAATGCGCCAGGCCGTGCCGTTTCATTTCCATTTGTGTGTTTATGTAAAGACCCCAAATTGGCTCCTTTTAGAGACATGATTTCAGGAAAGCAGGAATTGTCACTGAACTGCTAAACAACAGCAGCGACACTGACTGAGCAATAACAATATATCAATAACTCAACGTTGCTCAAACATTAATGTAACACAACACACAAAACAAACATGTAAAGCTCACTTTATTAAGTTATTCCTCATCCACTAATCCCTCGAATTTTTCTTCTTCAGTGTCCGAATTAAACATGCCACAAAATGGCTCGCAACTACGGTAAAAAGCCGTCTACCTTATTTTCCCTCATAGAAGAAGAAGCGCGCAGTGCTTGCTGGGATATATGACTGCGGGAGGCGTGCTGTTCTGTGTTTAAGACCCCAAAATGGCACCTTTTTAGAGACACGCTTACGACGCAGAGTTTAAACTCAAGGCAATCAGTCACACAGTAGAAGATGGGAATAGAGCAGCAGCGAAATAATTTAACATTAACAGCAGCGACACTGACTCGTTTAATGACGACTTCGACGAGACGGACCCGGGCATGTTGGATGCCGTATTCGCCCAACTGTTTGATTTGAACACTGAAGAAGAAGAATTTGAAGGATTCGTGGATGAGGAATAACTTAATAAAGTAAGCTTTACATGTTTATTTTGTGTGTTGTGTTGTGTGACATTATCGTTTAGCAACGTTGAGTTATTGATATATTATTGCTTTGCACTATTTCGAGTTTTACTATATTGTGATTGCACTAACGTTTGATTTACTGTACCAGTATCAGACTGTTTTTTACGTGTTTATTGAATCTGGGAAAATAATAAAACAGCTGTTTGTTCATTTTGGGAGTGAACGGAGTTGTCAGAACGCTGGTTTGTAATCTATTAATAAAGTTTGACTGACCTATCTGACTGTTTTGTTGACATTCTCTTTAGCGTAGCTCCATATAACGGATGCATAATGTAACCCCAGCCTCTACTGTCGCATCTATTCTATGCGCCTTATAATGCGGTGCGCCTTATATATGAACAACGTTTTAAAATGGGCAATTCATTGAAGGTGCGCCTTATAATCCGGTGTGCCTTATAGTGCGGAAAATACGGTAATAGAAATGTGTAAGGGGGTATGGTGTGTGGCCATTAAATATGTATTCTGTTATGTTTTTCACAGAAAATGAGCCAAAGTCAGTGAGTCTCAGTTTGAAAAACTAATTAATTTTGTCATTTTCTTTTTAATAAAAAATGAAAACGGGTCCCACAGACCCGAACACCACACAAGGGTTAAAAAAGTAAAATACACGTACATTAACTGACGAAAAAAAAGTAGACAGACAGAGGGAAAGAAAGGACAGATTGGGGGACGAGGTTATGTTTGTGTAGGTGTGCTTTGGAAGAGGTGTTGCTGAACGAGAGGTAGCTCTTCCCCTTCGCCATGATACAAGTCTGCAATGGCATATTTTTCCAGAAAAGTCCGGTCTAATCGCAATTAAAACTTGCTGTCGATTCTTCAATACTTGTGAGCGCCATAATGTGCTTCTTGCGGCCAAAACTACAAACCTTGTTTCCATATGAGTTGGGAAATTGTGTTAGATGTAAATAAAATCGTAATACAATGATTTGCAAATCCTTTTCAACCCATATTCAATTGAATGCACTACAAAGACAACATATTTGATGTTCAAACTCATAAACTTTATTTTTTTTTGCAAATAATCATTAACTTAGAATTTCATGGCTGCAACACGTCCCAAAGTAGTTGGGAAAGGGCATGTTCACACTGTGTTACATCACCTTTTCTTTTAACAACACTCAATAAATGTTTGAGAACTGAGGAAACTATTTGTTGAAGCTTTGAAAGTGGAATTCTTTCCCATTCTTGTTTTATGTAGAGCTTCAGTCGTTCAACAGTCCGGGGTCTCCGCTGTCGTATTTTACTCTTCATAATGCGCCACACATTTTCGATGGGAGACAGGTCTGGACTGCAGGCAGGCCAGGAAAGTACCAACACTCTTTTACTACGAAACCACGCTGTTGTAACACGTGGCTTGGCATTGTCTTGCTGAAACAAGCAGGGGCGTCCATGATAACGTTGCTTGGATGACAACATATGTTGCTCCAAAACCTGTATGGACCATTCAGCATTAATGGTGCCTTCACAAATGTGTAAGTTACCCATGCCTTGGGCACTAATACACCCCCATACCATCACAGAGGCTGGCTTTTGAACTTCGCGCCTATAACAATCCAGATAGTTATTTTCCTCTTTGTTCCGGAGGACACCACGTCCACAGTTTCCAAATATAATTTGAAATGTGAACTCGTCAGACAATAGAACACTTTTCCACTTTGCATCAGTCCATCTTAGATGAGCTCGGGCCCAGCAAAGCCAGCGGCGTTCCTTGGTGTTGTTGATAAATGGGTTTTGCTTTGCATAGCAGAGTTTAAACTTGCACTTATGGATGTAGCAACCAACTGTAGTTACTGAGAGTGGTTAGATGAAGTGTTCCTGAGCCCATGTGGGGATATTCTTTACACACTGATGTCTGTTTTTGATGCAGTACCGCCTGAGGGATCAACGGTCCATAATATCATCGCTTACGTGCAGTGATTTCTCCAGATTCTCTGAACCTTTTGATGATATTGCGGACCGTAGATGATAAAATCCCTAAATTCCTTGCAATAGCTCGTTGGGAAATGTTGTTCTAAAACTGTTCGACAATTTGCTTACAAATTGGTGACCCTCGCCTCATCCTTGTTTGTGAATTACTTAGCATTTCATGGAAGCTGTTTTTATACCCAATCATGGCACCCACATGTTCCTAATTAGCCTGCACACCTGTGGGATGTTCCAAATTAGTGTTTGATGAGCATTTTTCAACTTTATCAGTATTTATTGCCACCTTTTCCAACTTCTTTGTCACGTGTTGCTGGAATCAAATTCTAAAGTTAATGATTATTTGCAAAAAAAAAATGTTCATCAGTTTGAACATGAAATATGTTGTCTTTGTAGCATATTCAACTGAATATGGGTTGAAAATGATTTGCAAATCATTGTATTCCGTTTATATTTACATCTAACACAATTTCCCAACTTATATGGAAACGGGGTTTGTAAAATGCGTTACAAACACAGAGAAGTAACGAGTAGTGTACGACTCCCCAAAAATGCTGCTCTGTGCTTTGTGCCTCCAGGCAGGACTCAAAATGAATAACCGAATGAAGTACTCGTACACAGAGACATAGTTTGCACACAGAGGCATACTTAGTGCCATCTAAAAGTTTGCAAATGGAAGGGTTTGTAAATCAAGGTTCCACTGTATGATGTCATTTTCTTAGATCTTTCATACACTACACTTACACACCTAAAAAAACTAAATCCTTCAGCATGTTTACTTGTGCAAAGTTAGACAGCCAGTTAACATTTAAACGGCTTCCAATAACCACACAAGGTTGGTCTTTTCTTGTATTTTAGTGAAGTTATTTACAAACATGTAAACATGGTAGACTATAGGCTACTAGGAGCTACACAGCAGCTAAGTACACAAGCTAGACATACGTAACCAGTGTCTTTAATTAAACAATATTGCATTTTAAATAATTTGTCAATATAAGCAAGTTTCAAATAATTATAGTTGCATGTTGCGATACAAAAGTCTTCAAAGCAAAAGCGTATTAGAACGCAAACGTCCGCATCGTTGAACTTACTGCGTGATGCGTTCAATTTAATTAATTTTTGTGACCACAAGGTGTCGCCAAAAACAAAATTAACACTCCTGTGTCAAAAGAATGTCATAAGGTTACTGTTTTTCAAACCTTTTATTGTTCTCTGAGCCTTTTCTAACATTCCACACTATAAAACAATAAATGTATGTGTGATTCGTGCTGATATAGTATTGGATTATTATCAGTATCGGCCAATACTCAAACCTCCAATATCTGTATCATATCAGAAGTGAAAAAGTTGTATCAGGACACCCCTGATTTTAAAACGATGTCTGTCAACACAAAAACACATTCACTGGCTGTCATCCAATTAGAAACTTGAAAAAGCAACCAAAGTTGGCATTGCAAAGCCTGTGTTTGTTAATATAGTGATATGATGGATATAATTAGCTTTAAAATCAGCAAACCCTTACATAGCACCCAGACAAAGATGTTTTTTTATTAGCCTGCAAGTTACATTTGTGTTTTGCGTGATCTTGGTGTGAGAGAGGCTTAAGGCCCTGTCGTAACATCCCTCCATCTATTTTCTACCGCTTGTCCCTTTTAGGGTCACTGGGGGGACTGAAGTAAATCTCAGCTGCATAGTATGTGTTAATAGTCTAAGAAGAACAGTGCACTGTATATTTAAACACAAACCCATTGCGTAGAGTGGATGCTTTTACCTCGCAAATGACTTTTCATGTTGATAGTCTGTGGTCTGCATGAAGAGAGGACTGGAGGAGAGGGAGGGTGAACAACGGAGCGGATGGACCATAAATCAGTACTGTAGGAGTAAGATAGGAAGTTGGGGGTTGGGTAGGATGAAGTGTGTTTATTATATCTTTCTGAGAACCAGCATCCTCTGCAGTGGACTTTTTTTGTTTTGCATGGCTATAGAAATGTGTAACTCTGACAAAATGTACCATACATATATATATATATAGTATACATGCATATATATGTACATAGTATATACAATATATATGCATATATTTATACACTGTATATGTATATACAGCATATGTATATATAGTATATATGTATGTATACTATATATATATATATATATATATATATATATATATATATATATATATATATATATATATATAAGTGACGAGACGGCACAGTTTTATATATACATAAAACTGCGTGATGCAGTTTTATGTATATATATATACTATATATACATATCCCGGGATATGTATATATAGTATATATGTATGTATACTATATATATATATATATATATATATATATATATATATATATATATATATATATATATATGTATATATATATATATAGTATACATACATATACACTATATATACATATGCTGTATATATGTATGTATACTATATATATATATATAGTATACATATATATACACTAAATATACATATGCTTTACATACATATACAGTCTATAAATATATACTGTATATGTATACTATATATATATATATATATATATATATATATATATATATATATATATATATGTATCTATAGTCTTCTTTCTCCAAACCGGACGAGTTGAGTTTATACCAAAATGGATACATGGATGATACAGCAGAGGATTGGGAGAATGTCATGTGGTCAGATGAAACCAAAATAGAACTTTTTGATATAAACTCAACTCGTCGTGTTTGGAGGAAGAAGAATACTGAGTTGCATCCCAAGAACACCATATCTACTGTGAAGCATGGGGGTGGAAACATCATGCTTTGGGGCTGTTTTTCTGCTAAGGGGACAGGACGATTGATCCGTGTTAAGGAACAAATGAATGGGGCCATGTATCGTGAGATTTTGAGCCAAAACCTTCTTCCATATGTGAGAGCTTTGAATGGTTGAACAAATACCAAATACTTATTTTCCACCATTATTTACAAATAAATTATTTACAATTCCTACACTGTGAATTCCTGGATTTTTTTTTCACATTCTGTCTCTCACAGTGGAAGTGTACCTATGATGAAAATTACATACCTCTGTCATCATTTGGCTGACTAAATACTTTTTTGCACCACTGTGTGTGTGTATATATATATATATATATATATATATATATATATATATATATATATATATATATATATATATATACACACACACACAGTTGTGGTCTAAAGTTTACATTCACTTGTAAAGAACATAATATCATGGCTGTCTTGAGTTTCCAAAAATTTCTACAACTCTTATTTTTATGATTAGAGCACATACATGTTGGTCACAAAAAAAACATTCATGAAGTTTGGTTCTTTTATGAATTTATTATGAGTCTACTGAAAATGTGATCAAATGTGCTCGGTCAAAAATATACACACAGTAATGTTAATATTTGGCAAGTTTCACTGCAATAAGGCGCTTTTGGTAGCAAACTTGTGGTTGAATTGTTGACCACTCCTCTTGACAAAATGGGTGCAGGTTAGCTAAATTGGTTGGTTTTCTGACATGGACTTGTTTCTTCAGCATTGTCCACACTTTTAAGTCAGGACTTTGGGAAGGCCATTCTTAAACCTTAATTCTAGCGTGATTTAGCCATTCCTTTACCACTTGTGGCGTGTGTTTGGGGTCATTGTTCTGTTGTAACACCCAACTGCGCCCAAGACCCAACCTCCGGGCTGATGATTTTAGGTTGTTCTGAAGAATTTGGAAAGTTCTGTGGTCAGATGAAACAAAAATTGAGCTGTTTGGCAATAATACCCAGCAATATGTTTGGAGGAGAAAAGGTGAGGCCTTTAATCCCAGGAACACCATGCTTACTGTCAAGCATGGTGGTAGTATTACACTCTGGGCCTGTTTTGTTGCCAAAGAAACTGGTGCTTTACGGAGAGTAAATGGGACAATGAAAAAGGAGGATTACCTCCAAATTCTTCAGAACAACCTAAAATCATCAGCTTGGAGGTTGGGTTCATGGGCGCAGTTGGGTGTTCCAACAGGACAATGACCCTAAACACATGTCAAAAGTGGTAAAGGAATGGCTAAATCAGGCTAGAATGAAGGTTTTAGAATGGCCTTCCCAAAATCCTGATGTAAACGTGTGGACAATGCTGAAGAAACACGTCTATGTCAGAAAACCAACAAACTTAGCTGAACTGCACTAATTTTGTCAAGAGGAGTGGTCAAAAATTCAACCAGAAGCTTGCCTGAAGCTTTTGGATGGCTACCCAATGTGCCTTATTGAAGTGAAACTTGCCAAGGGACATGTAAGCAAATATTAACATTGCTGTATGTATACTTTTGTTCAGCACATTTGGTCACATTTTCGATAGACCCATAATAAATTCATAAAATAATCAAACTTCATGAATGTTTTTTTGTGCTCCAATCACTTTATCACCAAAAAATAAGGGTTGTAGAAATTATTATTATTAATTATTACTATGTTCTTTACAAGTGTATGTAAACTTTTGACCATGAGTGTATGTCAGGGAAATGATAGCACTGGCATGTTTTGACTTTTTACTGTTTTTGTGAAGCAGTTCAAGATTAAAAGAGTTGGCTAACATTTGATAGGGAATACATGGTCGTATTTCGGCTTTGAATCATAATCATTTATTATGTTCTCTCACTGGAGTCACCTCCAAAGGTAGACAAGATTGTGCAGGGAGACACGGGAGTGAATTATGGTTGGTCAGTGCAGAGTAAAAGGACACTGAACATGGCGGATGACATGAGAGATGTTCAATTGAAGGTCCGGGCGATATCCACCATGATGTATGCGGGGCCATCTGTAGCTTTTAATCACACAAATGCATGCTTCTGCAATCTGATGGAGAGTCCTACCTGGCATCTACCCTCACTTTGCCCTTTAAGGCCAACACCGTCTGTTTTTGTTGTCCTCTTTCATCTCACTGATTGATCCCTGCCCTTCTTCTATCGTGCACGGATGCTATTTGTGTGCCGTCAGCCTCTCTTTCCCCTATCACTTTAGCCCGCCAAAGTAATGGCCCATATCCCTGCACGATTTAATGGCACCGTTGTATCGCTGCACCGGCTGCAGGCTATTACAGGAGGCCACAAAGCCACCACAAGGTGGGTTTGCTTTCATGCAGTCTTTGGTCGGCTTTGCTATTCCTTCAGTGCGCTGATCTATCTGCTACTTTGTCGCTTGAATTGATATTTTCATCTGTTGTTTTCTTTTGTGTTTCTCTTCCACCGCCATGACTCAAATTCCATCTGATACTAAGGCTACAAGATTCCCTGTGTGGACATCAGGGCTTTATGGGTAATGCTCTCTCTTCGATATTAAATAGACAAAACGCTTTTGGTGGTTTAAAGCAAAAGGCAGCTCAGATGAAATATAGGACATTATTTACTTTGCAGTCATGGCCGGCTCTACGCAGGGGCATGAGAGGGCAGAGCCCCCTTAAATAAAGGTCTTGCCCCCTCAAATAAAAATTTGAGAAAGCAAATTTTAATAAACTCACAAAACTACTACATTACAAGTTGACAAAATTATCTGCACTAGCGGAAAATCCGCCGAAAAAGGGACACGCACGATATAGTGTCGGCTTCCCTCTCATCCCTCCCTCCGCTGTGCGTGTATTCAACATTCCACATTCCACAGGCTGCGCAGCAGACACACACCCGCACACACCCCTCAGCCCTCAGTAAACATACAATCACTGTTGCAGTATGAAAGTAAAAGAAAAGGAAAAGTTGTCTACATTTATCATATAATTGTTAGGATGGGTGTACTTGTGTGGTTTATCTGTCATAAACACGTTTATCGTCGCGGACTTTCGGTGCTACGGGGTTCCTCCTTTTTTTTTTTTTTTTTTTACAACTTGACGAGAGCAGTGACAGCGGAGGCTCTGAGCAGCAGTGGTTTGGAAGGCAGAGAGCCTCCACTGTCCCTGTAACAAGGTACAAGTCATTTGTTATGCTGTTAATGACGGTAAAAATGAAACATAAGGTATATATCCTGCTTAGCAGTCCTCCTCTGCTGTCCTCTGTCCAGAGCGGAGTCCCTAGCAACGGCCCGTTTTACTTAGCAACGGTCTGGCAATCGACTGCTGGAATTCTTTTTATGTTGTTTTTCTTGTAATTCTACATAGTCAACCTTTAATGTTTCAATCTACATTTTGTAATAAACAAATTATAAGTTTCATTTGATACGACCAAGACACCTAAAAACAAAAACACTGCCGTTTTCATCAATTTACAAGCAAGTGGGCAACACACATACTTTGGAGTGAATGAATTTTGTGCCCGGATGAGTGCCCACGTCCACTGCATGTGACAAACTGAAGACAAGTGACCTGTGTCTGACAGACCCCTACGTAAAGCCCCTTTTTGACCCCAGGGCCCAACTTTTCCGCTACAGAGAGGCCTGTGATCCACTCGAATATTAACCCTGAATTAGTAATCTTACTCTTGTTTTGGCAATATATATGTTTATGAAATAAATTGGCAATTAAAGTTAAGTGCAACTAAAAATACAGCTTCACCACTTTAGTTCTATTTTTTGCACTGAAGAAAATTTTGTGACTTTAGCTCCAGAGAAGAAGAAACAGATATTTTTTGGCGGCCCTCTAGAACAGTGGTTCTCAACCTGTTTTCAGTGATGTACCCCCTGTGAACATTTTTTTAATACAACTACCCTCTAATCAGAGCAAAGCATTTTGGGTTGAAAAAAAGAGATAAAGAAGTGAAATACAGCACTATGTCATCAGTTACTGATTTATTAAATTGTATTGCTCATTTGTAGTGGTCTTTCTTGAACTATTTGGAAAAAAAGATATACAAATAACTAAAACCTTGTTGAAAAATAACAAGTGATTCAATCATAAATAAAGATTTCTACACATAGAAGTAATCATCAACTTAAAGTGCCCTCTTTGGGGATTGTAATAGAGATCCATCTGGATTCATGAAGTTAATTCTAAACATTTATTCACAAAAAAAGAAATCTTTGACATCAATATTTATGGAACATGTCCACAAAAAATCTAGCTGTCAGCACTGAATATTGCATTGTTGCATTTCTTTTCACAGTTTATGAACTTATATTTTCTTGAAGTATTATTCAATAAATATATTTATAACGGATTTTAGAATTGTTGCTATTTTTTAGAATATTTAAAAAAAATCTCACGTACCCCTTGGCATACCTTCAAGTACCCCCAGGGGTATGCGTACCCCCATTGGAGAACCACTGCTCTAGAAGGCCGTAGGGTTAGAAAACACTAATCTTCAGTATATAAGCACAATTCCCACAACATTCTAGCATACTACTACTACTACTGCAAGGTTTACAGTGAAACAGAGGGAAGGGTACCACTGTACCACAGTAGGCGCTTTCCTCCCGCAAATTACTTTTACAGGAACTTTCCCTTTTACCCGGGAAAATAAAGTTCCCCCTGTTTTTCCACCAAAAACTATCCGGCTAGATTTAGTTCGTCAGGAACTTGTCAGAGTTCCTGCCACCTAGGTGGGCTTTTTAGAAGGTTCTTGGAACCTTATCGTGAGTGGGCTGTGCTGACGACCGTTGATTGGTTGAACACAGTGAGGGGCGTTCCTAAAACGTATTTTTCACACACCAAACTGCCATTATGTAATGCACGACGGCTTGTTTATTTGTAATTTCTTGTGTATTTCTATTATAGCAAACTTGACAACAGAGAGAAAGACAAAGGATAGGAACTTTCGACTTGCAGGAACTTTTGATCAGTAAAACTATCTTGCAGTGTTTTTACTTTTAGTCTTTAAAGGCCTACTGAAATGAGATTTTCTTATTTAAACGGGGATAGCAGGTCCATTCCATGTGTCATACTTGATCATTTTGCGATATTGCCATATTTTTGCTGAAAGGATTTAGTAGAGAACATCCACGATAAAGTTCGCAACTTTCGGTGCTAAGAGAAAAGCCTTGCCTCTACCGGAAGTCACAGACGATGACGTCACCTGTGTGATGGCTCCTCACATATTCACATTGTTTTTAATGGGAGCCTCCAACAAAAAGTGCTACAAGGACTGAGAAAACGACAATTAATTTGAGCGAGGATGAAAGATTTGTGTTTGAGGATATTACTATCGACGGACTATAAAAAAAATAATTAAAAAAATGCGATTGCATAGGGACAGATTCCGATGTTTTTAGACACATTTACTAGGATAATTCTGGGAAATCCCTTATCTTTCTATTGTGTTGCTAGTGTTTTAGTGAGTTTAATATTACCTGATAGTCGGAAGGGTGTCTCCACGGGTGTCTTGAGGCCAGTGTCTCAGGGGAGTCGACGGCAGCTATGGACGGCACAAGCTCAGCTTTTCTCCGGTAAGAACTGACTTTTTAACCACAATTTTCTCACCGAAACCTGCTGGTTTACATGTGTTCGGGATCCATGTTATCTTAAACGCGCTCTGATCCATAGTAAAGTTTCACCTCCAGGAATTTTAAACAAGGAATCACCGTGTGTTTGTGTGGCTAAAGGCTAAAGCTTCCCAACTCCATCTTTCTACTGTGACTTCTCCAATATTAATTGAACAAATTGCAAAAGATTCAGCAACACAGATGTCCAAAAAACTGTATAATTATGTGACTCATACTTCCTAAAACGCGTGACGTCTTGCGTACACGTCATCATTACACAACGTTTCAAAGACGAAACTCCCGGGAAATTTATAATTGTAATTTATTAAACTAAAAAGGCCTAATTGGCATGTGTTGCAATGTTAATATTTCATCATTGATATATAAACTATCAGACTGTGTGGTCGGTAGTAGTGGGTTTCAGTAGGCCTTTAAACTATATGTAGTTTATTGTTGTTAATTACTTTTTACAAACTTCATTTTGTTACGCAAAGCTATGAGAAGTGGACAGACCCTTTTAAACAGTTACAGTGGAGTATGACGCAGGACTCAAAGTAACGACCTCAGCTGCTCACTATTTAGAGACTTTGTTGGAGAGATGTAAAATAAATGAAAGTAAATGACATCTAATATTAATTATTTACTTTTTTACATATTGGAAAAGTATAGTGACGCTCCATTTGTGTAGTTACTATCCTCAACCCGAATGAACAGAATGCTAATGCTGACAAGCTAACGTTAAAGCTGATGTGTTCATAAAAAGCCTAACTTTTTATAAACAATTCTGTAAACTTACATAGTGTTTTGTGTATAACTGATTTGTATTTAATTAACTTACTTTTTAGTAAAGTAACTCTGACCTATTATTGTCTGTTTATTTACATGGTATCAGTGTAGAAATATAGTAAACCACTCCTCCATACGCAATCAGCCTGATTTCTATAAATTACCCTGAACTGTTAAATGCAGTGGAAAAACACAAACCACACACTTCTATAGGAACCTAAAGTTCAGGGAACCATGGAAAAGGGCCTATTGTATCCCATTGGACATCATCTGAATGTGTTTTCATCCACATCCAATGTGTTGAAATCCAGAGTGTACAGTAGATGCTGTACTCAGCTTGGTTTTTTTTTCAGTCAATAACAGACTGTTGATAAATTCAGAGTCGTGTATAAAGAGAGTAAGGACAACTAACAATAAGCGCCATGTTTGCTATCAAGTACGTGCGGCTGTGCCCGGAAGCATACATTGCAATCATTCTGACATTAGTTTTCCTGACAAAATGTACTTTAATAATATGTTTAAATATAGTTTTAAACAAACTTCAGCTCATAAACTTACAATAAGATACTTTTATTTTGTCAAAGTATAATTTTGCAGTCGTATTTGATGCATGTATGTATGTATATATGTATACACGTGTATATATATATATATATATATATATATATACTGTATGTATATAAATATATATATATACTGTATGTATATAAATATACATGCATATATATATGTAGATACATGTATGTATATATATATGTATTTATATATGTGTATATAGAAATATACGTGCATACATATATATACACTATATATATATATATATATATATATATATATATATATATATATATATATATATATATGTGTGTGTGTGTGTGTGTGTGTGTGTGTGTGTGTGTGTGTGTGTGTTTATGAAAAATAACATTTATATCATGCACTGTCATTTGTGTCAGGAGAAATGTTTACATTTCAGCCTACAAAAATTTAACTTCCAATTAGAGAAAACATGTTGCGATCTGTAAGTTGTAGACATTGTTTAGTTTTTAGCTGGGCATATGCTAACATTAGCCCTGTTGTAATGTCATAATTGTGCATGTTTTGTGCACGCACACACACACTCACGCACGTGCACACACACTAACACACACACACACACACACGCACACGCACACACACACATTCTTGTGTTTGGTACCTTATTGAGACCTCTGAAAAATTCCTACTTCTTTAGGACCACCCTTTCAAGATATATAAAGATTTATATTTACAACAATAACAATATACACATACTATGCAAATATTGAAAAAAGGTAAGCTTTTAGTTAATTAGTTTTTTGTAAATTTTTGTGTTTGTATTCGGTTTTTAATCTTTATTATTTACTTCAAGTTATTACAGTATGTCTCTATATACATATCAATTTCTACCACACACTTGTTATTACATATCACCAAAAATTATTCCCGGGCGAGGCCACCGCTGCTGCTCACTGCTCCCCTCACCTCCCAGGTGGTGATCAAGGGTGATGGTCAAAATGCAGAGAATAATTTCGCCACACGTAGTGTGTGTGTGTGACATTCATTGGTACTTTAACTTTTTTTTTTTTCAACTTAACACATGTTGGCCAGATGGGGACCACTTCAATTTGTTTTACACACACTTGTTATTTCATATGTTGACCAGAGAGGGAGCACTTTTAAATGCGACACAGTCAATTTGAAAAATCCCTCCTTTTTGGGACCACCCTAATTTTGATAGATTTGCAAATTAGACATTCTCTATTAGATGCAATGGTTTTCCGTATTGGGACCATGATTTATGTCCTAACTTGTCCACCGTTCTTCATATGGAAGGTACCTTTCCTTATTGTTGTCTCCAGAAGGGTAGAAATACAGCACGCACACACGCACGCACGCACACACACACACACACACACACACACACACACACACACACACACACACTATGGTTGTAGTGTGATTTTAATAAAAAAAGTTACGAAATAATAGAATTACGTACCATTTGCTCAGCAATTGAGTACATTTTTCACTGAAATCTTACTCAAATAATTGTTTGGATGACTACTTTTTACTTTTACTTAAATCATATTGTTCTAAAGTAACTAATCTTTCTTGAGTATAATTTTTTCATATAGTTACATTAGTGTTGCTAACGTTTGTAGCGTCCCTCCCCCATCCCCTTTTATTTCAAACGAACATTTGTACTATTTTGTAATTTGTACCTTTTTACCCACTACCTGTCCTTTACTTCAATGCTTCCTTGTTAGTTTTGTTTTTGTTCTCACCACTCTCTACCGCCCCTCAATTTCCATTTCCCACCCGCCTCTAATCCCACGTGGGTGTTTTTGGAGCGCTACCTTGCATCAAGTCTGTGAAAATCATCACCATTATCAGTGGAAGTCTATTCGTCTTTTTCAACTAGTTAGAGTTTAGGCCACAATGCGTTCAGTTTAACTTAAACAATTCTTCCCATCCCAGTTGCATTTACCGTCTTCCCTCAAGGTAGCAGTAAAGTGTATCCATTCGTCACTTCCACATATATAATTCAGACTGTGGTTTTCCATCCGAGATTTTCTGTTTTCACTTGGCTCTACAGATTGGGAGTTAGCGCAGTCACCCCCGACAAATCAATAGAACCATCCTGTTTCAGGAGCGCAGTCTTAGCTGAGTCGAGTTTGGTTATTGAGTTGCATTGATGGGGGAGTGGGGGGTAGATGATGTAATGTTTGGGGTACTGATGCAGTTGTAATGGTTTCCCAGATAGTATCAAACGTAAGATTCAAGTTAACAATATCTCCCCATGTCTTCCTCAGTGTCACTACAGGACATCACAATGAGGAAGGCCTTCCGGAGTTCCACTATCCAAGACCAGCAGTTGTTTGACCGCGAGTCGCTGCCAGTTCCAATGCAGGAGACCTTCCAGGCTTGCGAGCAACCACCACCTCTCAACATCCTTTCGCCGTACAGGTCAGATTCTATGAATTTCCATAAACAACATCCGCCTGGGCCGGGGGTCAGCAACCTGCGGCTCCTTAGCACCGCCCACTGTTTAATATGTTTGTGTTTATTCTTCACTGATGAGTATTTTGCCAGCGCTGTTTTGTCCTACTAGTTTTGGCGACACATGAACTCACCATAGTTTTTTTACATGTACAACATTCTCCGTCGCTGCCACAGAAAGACGTGTTTTATGCCATTCCTTCTTTGTCTCATTTTGTCCACCAAACATTTTATGCTGTGCGTGAATGCACAAAGGTGAGCTTTGCTGATGTTATTGACCTGCGTGGAGTGCTAATAATCCATGCTAACATGCTATTTAGGCTAGCTGTGTGTACATATTGCGTCATTATGCCTCGTTTGTAGGTATATTTGAATTCATTTAATTTCCTTTACTTATGTCTTCTGTGTATTTAATTTATATTTGCATGTCTCATGACACACTATTTGTATGTATTATTGCCTGCATTTCTGATTGTGTGCCATGTTGTTCCAGATCACAGCAAATGTTCCAATGTTGTGCCAGATCACAGCAAACGTTACAATGTTGTCCTCGACCACTGCAAACGTTATTCAGCTTGCAAAGATTGTAACGAATCCGTTAGAAGAAGACAGCCTGTCTTTTCATTTAACTTGGATACACATCTATACCTTTGGCAGCAATCACCAAAAATGATTCCTGAGCGCGGCCAGTGCTGCTGCCCACTGCTCCCCTCACCTCCCAGGGGGGGAACAAGGGGATAGGTCAAATTCAGAGGACACGAGGATGGGTCAAATGCAGAGGACATATTTCACCACACATAGTGTGTGTGTGTGTGACAATCATTGGTACTTTAACATTTAACTTAACTTTAAGCCAGTAATTTCCAGGAGATATCTCACCTTCTGAGACAGTAACCAAATGTGTTGCCTTCATTATAATACTTACATAAGGCTTTTAACTTTTCGCGGTTCCAGACAGATTTGTTTTTTGCATTTTTGGTCCAACATGGCTCTTTCAGCATGTTGGGTTGCCGACCCCTGGCCTGGGCCATGTCTTCCACTTGTTGCACTGAAGCATGTAGAAAAAAATGACGTGTGGCTCCCCCTATGGGTTATGCTCAAAATGCTTGGGGAAACATGTGCAATACTGGAATGTAAGTGTGAGGATTTGGTGCCCGGATCTTAGTTTGTTGCGTTTTGAGATTCACTTGTGTTTTCAGCACCCTTGAGTTTGTGTTGTTTTAGTTGTCATGACGGCAGATTACTTTCACCTGCCTCTGATTGGTGTTCGGGACGCTCACCTGTTCCCGAGGACTGACCAGAGAGCTATTTAATCTATGCCCTGGCCTCACTCGGCCTGGTGGTTGTGTTTGTTCCCATGCAAGAAAGTTACGTTCTCGTTTACGCTCCTAGTCTTTTTTACTAACATCTTTTGGCTATCCTTCTTGTTTTCTGTGCAGTGGGCACTGCGTAGCGTATTTTTTTCTGCTTCTAGAATAAAAAAATTATTCTCACCTGCAAGCAGCTTCCTGATGTCCCTGTGCATCTTGAAAAGACGACCTCTGGCATCACAATGCCCTGAAAGCGTAACAATAAGTGCCTTATGATAAAGATGCTGGTCGTATCTCTCAGGAAAGGTGTGTCACAGCGGTCAGCCAAATTTTAGAAGTCAAAGTTAAAGTACCAATGATTGTCACACACACATACTAGATGCGGCGAAATTATTCTCTGCATTTGACCCATCACCCTTGATCACCCCCTGGGATGTGAGGGAAGCAGTGGGCAGCAGCGGTGCCATGCCCGGGAATCATTTTTGGTGATTTAACCCCCAATTCCAACCCTTAATGCTGAGTGCCAAGCAGGGAGGTAAGGACCCATTTTTATAGTCTTAGGTATGACTCAGCTGGGATTTGAACTCACGACCTACCGATCTCAGGGCAGACACTCTACCCACTAGGCTACTGAGTAGAAAAGATCTGCATTATATTATTTACAATAAAGAAATCGATTATTAACATTTACTAATTGATTTTCTGATCGTCCATGTCCGATTTGTGATTAATCTAAAATATCTATTATTTTCCCCCACCTCTACTCAGAGTTGTGTATAAAGAGAGTATGGCCAACTCAGTTTCAGGCAATCCTCAATGACTGGTCAAAAGGCACTCATGTGACTAGAGGGCGCCATGACTGCTTCCAACTTTGAGCTGATCCTATGTGTTTGCAGTGCTTCCTCATTACTTTTTCGACATGTAAAAATGTGTGAAAATAGTGGAAAGCTTTTACATTGCTTTCCCCACAACCCTGAAAGAAAGCAAGTATGGCACGTAAAGGTTTGCGAACAACACTGGAGAGCCACTGATCACAGCGTCTTGTGCAAGGTAAACATCTGTGTTTTGTTTAGGAGAGAACGCACAGAAGCCAATACAAATAATAACAGAATAAATTAATCAATTCAAGACATAGTTTAACAAAAACAGAGCAATCTCTCTGAATCGCAGTATAACTAAAATAATGCAATTCGGTAGCACCAGAGGAGAAAGTCAAACACAAATTCAAAGAGACGGACGTTGAACACTCCCTATTCTCCGGTGGCGGGCCATGCGTTTCCCACCTAGGCCTTCAGTGATGTCCGACTTCAATGATTACCTCTCAAAATACCATCATTTATGTCACCACATAACCATTGCTGGAGAAATACTATACAGGAACACATTTACGCACTATAACAGTGTACAAAACAAGTTATTTTGTGGCGCATTTAAAAATTAAACATATGCATCAGCAATTAAAACATATCATATGTGGTACTGTCAAAACTGAAATTGCAAAAACATATTAAACCTGAAAAAATTAAGAAATAAAATATTTGAACTCACAATTTGTAGAACCCATTCGACGCCGTATACCCCCTTGTAGTCGGTGGATTCGAGTGGAAATGGCGGGCATTTACCCATTTCATCGCCGACCTTGTCTTACAAGATGTAGTTTCTCTTAAGTATCCTTGAAAATGGCCATGCAAATATATATCTGCCACCTAATCAACACGTTGCTGTCTTTGTGAGTACAGGGGGAAAATTTCTGTGCCTATCTATGGCTCGTACAACTCCTGTGCCACTTCCTGTTTTCGCAACTTGTGATTGGATACTCACTTGGGACTCCCCAGCTAGAAGGCCTTACTTACAACAACTCGTGATCTGATTGGCTCTCGCAATAGTTTATCAACTGTATGTGTCCGTTCACCACATTTCGCACAGCTTGGCAACATAAGCTAGCTGAATTCTGATTGGATACAAACTAAAACTAAAATAACAGCACTGGAAGGAGCATACAATGACATGAACAGAATATGAATACTTTTAAATATTTAGGGAAATTAAATAAAAAAATACTTTTATCTTTAATTATGATCAGGATTTCTGGATATGTTAGGCCAGCAGAGAAGGCCTTGCTGGCCCTGACGGCACACCACTGATATTCTCTACTGCTTGCCAGTGTTACCATATCTGAGTTATCGTGCAGAAATATGGGGAAATAAGTACAAAAGTACACATATTCACTTAGCATGTTACAAAAAAGAAAGATCAGTTAGAATAATACATAACGAGTGCCACACTAAATTGGTCCTAGTGTGTGAATGTGAGTGTGAAGCGTGTACCCAGCCTTTTGTCCAAATACGGCTGGGATAGGCTCCAGGACAGCAGTAGAAATGGATGGAAGGATGGTATACACAGTGATCACAAATACATTAGAGGCAGTCACCACACTAGATATACTTCACACATAATTCATAATTTCTCCATGATTGTTGGTCCAAAGCTAATGATGATTTTGGCAAAATGAGGGTAATAAGTTATAGTTTTGGTTGTTCCTTGTATTTTTTTTACGTTTATTTCGCCGTCAGGTGCCTACTGGTAATGGAACACTGCAGGAATGTAGCAGAAGAGTGCGTCAAATGCAGCTGCAAAAATATACTTTTCATGTTCTATCGTACGTTTATGAGGTGGAGTATGATTAGAATCATACATAGTCATATTATTTAGGTTTATTTCGGCAGAAAAACTAACGTCAAAACGACAGCAATTGCATGCATCCGGGCATAGTTGCAGAGTAGCGGTCCTGGCACCTGTATGTTCAGCTAGCCATACTCTTTTATACACGATTCTGCATACTGTATACTGTAATAACAGCGCCACCATGTGGTGTATATTGGTCAGAAATATAATTGCTCAGGCAACACAGTATGGGGTATGCTTTGAGAAATGTTCAGTCTGGTGTGCAGTGGTTCAAGAAACAAATACAGCCTGAATGTAGTCAATCTATTTTGTCTATGGGAAAATGACATGAGGGCTATTGAGCGAGGAGAGCAACACTGTGGTCTTCAAAAGGCCTGACAGAGCAGAGACCAAGCAAGGGGCAGGTGTAGGTGATTGACTCAATGACGCGATATCCTTCTCTTATTTGAAACGCCTCGTCTAGTGCCTGCTGAGCTCTTCTTGACGCCAGATGTAATTCACACAAGACAACATAGTGCTGAGCAGGAAATGTTCCTTGTTAAGCAGCTGTTTGGTTGGGTCCAGTTTGTATGAGAATGGTTACAGTATTCTGACTTCCCATCGCTGGTCTTATTAGGACCTCTCACTGAGATTATACGTCACATTTTCATCCCTCTTTTGTCCTCTCCTTGACTCTCCTTTACACCTAACACCAGGAGGCTCACTGGGACTTCTCCCCAGGCTTCTAACATGAATCCGGAGTGCCAACGCTCCACTTTTATCGCTCGTCCACCAGCAAAATAGAAATTCAGCGCTACAGCCCCGCATAATGATTTATGCAAACACCTAAACTCTGCTCACACTTTAGCAGTTTGCACTTGTCGTGTCCCGTTGTATAATTGGGTTGCCTTTATCAGTCGTGCTGCACAGCATCTTGCTCTGAATTGGTAGCTATATTGTTCACCCAATCATTGGCGGCTGATTTTGACGGCAGCTCTGTGTACTCTCTCTCGGCCGTATTGTTCTTCCTACTGCTCCCAGCGGGGCTCAAACCCAGGTTGCTGGTGTGAAAGGCCGGCATCCTGACTACTTAACTAAAAGCTCCTGGACCGCCAGCAGTATTTTTGAAGTTGACTGGCCTCTGTTACACCCGCACAGACGTGCATGCGCCCATTGAAAAGAAGATTTTTTTTAAATGGATAACATTTTTGCATTGTTGCTGTTTTGTTAAATTATTTTTTTTTTATGTTTTTTTTAGGGCATGGAGTGTTTATGGTTGTTTTTTTGGGAGAAGAGGGGGTGTTGAGGGTTTCCCTCGGTCCCGGGGGCCCCCCTACATTTAGGCGGCCATGCCTGTATTTCCGTGAAAAGCAAAAATATATTTTTTTAAATGACAATGGAATTAATGAATAACATTTTGTAGCCATTACCTGCTTTGCCAAAAATAAGAACATTAAAATAGCCCCACCAAACATGAATCTAATTCAGAGAAAAAGTAAAAAGGATCTTATTTTTGATCATTTGCACAAAAAATTAATTATTGAATAATTTGTTACTGATATACTTGTATTATTATAAAACATTCATACAATTTTAGGTTAAGTCAAAAAGTAGAAAAATGCTTCAAAATCACAAAAAAGCATAAACAATACAATCAGTATGTATTATACACTGTATATATATACATATAGTATGCAGCTGAGATAGGCTCCAGCACCCCCTGCGACCTCAAAAGGGAAAAGCGGTAGAATATGGATGGATGGATGGATAATATGTAAATATTATATATGTTATATTTTGTATTGCTACTGTGGTACATTTTTTGTCTACTTTATACCTGCATAATCTTTTCCATCCTTACCCTTTCCATCCTTACCCTTTCTATCCTTTGTAACTGAGCTACTGTGTGGAACAATTTCTCTTGTGGATCAATAAAGTTTGTCTAAGTCAGGGGTCGGCAACCTTTACCACTCAAAGAGCCATTTTGACCCGTTTCACAAAATAAAGAAAACTGTGGGAGCCACAAGACTCTTTTGAAATTTAAAATGAAATAACACAGCGGACAAAGTGTTTTTTTGCTTTGTGCTATTTATCAACCAGGGGTCACCTTAATATGAATATGTAATCTTAGTGCGGCCCGCGAGTTTTATTTGAATGCCGCTTGACAACATCACATTTGCCAACTATCTCAATTTTTCCAGGAGACTACCGAGTTTCAGAGCAACCATTCTCTCGACTGTCTGCTGGTTTTCACCCAAACAACAATAATAAGGGCGTGCTATGATGACAATGCGTTTAGCACACTCTACAACTGTAACAAACAGCTTAGCAGCCCAGTTACATGTTGTATTAGGCTTCTGCAGACACACATGAGCGACTGCAAGGCATACTTGCTCAACAGCCATACAGGTTACACTGAGGGTTGTGATATAGACAACTTTAGCACTCTTACTAATATGCGCCACACTGTGAAACCACACCAAACAAGAATGACAAACACATTTCGGGAGAACATCCGCACTGTAACACAACATAAACACAACAGAACATATACCCAGAATCCCATGTATCCCGAACTCTTCCGGCTACATTATCCACCCCCGCTACCACCAAAGCCTGCAAGAGTTAGGGATGCATGGGATTCTGGGTATTTGTTCTGTTGTGTTTATGTTGTGTTGCAGTGCGGATGTTCTCCCGAAATGTGTTTGTCATCCTTGTTTGGTGTGGGCTCACAGTGTGGCGCATATTAATTAGTAAGAGTGTTAAAGTTGTTTATATCACAACCCTCACTGTAACCTGTATGGCTGTTGAACAAGTATGCCGTGCAGCCGCTTGCGCGATGAGTCAGCAGCCGCACACTAGATGTGGCCGGCCGGCAATTAGATAGCATAGTATTAAAACGGACGCGTCGACATGGTCGAGAGAGACATCTAAGGCATTACCATCACGGCACGCCCTCAATATTGTTGTCCGGGTGAAAATCTGAGAATGTTATCCTGGGGAGGTTTCTGGGATAGGCACTGAAATCCGGAAAACCTCCCGAAAAAATGGGGGGGTCAGCAAGAATGCAGCTGAGCCACATCAGAGTAACCCAAGAGCCACATGCGGCTCCGGAGCCGCGGGTTGCCGACCCCTGGTCTAAGTCTAAGTCAAAAAATTGACCAGTCGAGTTTGAATGAAGACAATTCGGTATCTTTTTAGAAACTAGGCAACCCTATTCATGCCTGCCTCAAACACTGTGTGCTATTGTGCTATGTTCAGCCACTATTTACATACACGCTCCAACTTTGTTCTTGTCGAGTGAAATAGATGCCATAGATCATATACATCATGCAAGGTTAGAAAAACTATCTTTAAATTATTTAACTCAAAGCTTCTTGTCTGCAGCTGACTGCCTATTAGAATGTCAAGCTAATCCTGTTTTTAATTTTCACCGAGCAACAAGTGAGGAAGAGGATAGATACAGTATGTCTTACAAACAGGAACTACAGAGACATACTTCTGTTATAACATCATTAAATGTCCTTTTAAAGTAACTATCCAGAGACCCGAGAGTGAGAAAGAGGCTCTCGGCTGTGTGGAAAAAGTGAAATAAATGTTTCTGGTGTTTTGACAGCATTTGATTTGTTAATGAAGATACTGATTAAATCCCAATAGGACACCTCGTGACGACTACACTATAAAATGGGGGTCCTATCTGTCCCCTGTTGTGTCTTTTTGCAGTTGTGCAATCATTTTCGCTTGAAGAGAGAACCTTTGATGTGACATTTTGTCTGATCTTTTGATTTTCCCACCCTATGGTGTCATACATATACCCTCTGGTGACCATGAGCCACAAAAACCTCTCATAATAGTACAAGTGAGAAGTTATTTGATGGCTCACTTGGGCATATCAAGCAATTGTTCCCACTGTGGATATTAAGCTGCAGCCTGTTTTCTTTTCTTAGAATTTGAAACTCTGTTAAAGGACAAAATAGCATGTCCACAAATGTCCCCTCTTGAGGACGCTGGTTCTCAAGTAGGACAATGGAGCTAACCGTGAACCCTAATTTAGAAATATTAAAGCAGCACTAACTAACTTTTCAACCTTCATAAAATGGGATGATACATGGACTTACAACTAGTTGAATGACACCTCTGTCATGGCCTGAGGGGGGTCTGTATCGCTTTCCCTGGCACTAGGCAACTTTGATGAGGGTGGCAGGAACCCTGTCACACACAAAAAAAAAAAATACCAAATGTTCTGATTTACTTTACGGCATACGTCCCTCCTCCTTTTCCCATTTGTTACAAAAACGGAAGTCGATGCGACTGCTTACGTGCAATTACTGCTATCATGGCAGAAGCTGCAAAACAACCAAAGAAACTAAAAGTTTTGGCTGAGGAGACAAAAAAAGGATGTTACCCGGATAAAAGGACAGTCAAGAATCAACATTGGCCAGGCTTTTGGCGTGATATCAAAGACAAAACAGGATTTTGGACCAAAGCTGCCTTGATTCTGTTCTTTTTTGGGCTAGTAAGTAATTGTTGATACTCAAATCAAAATGCTAATGCTAATGTTGGCTATTGGAAATTTGCATGGTAGCAATAAATAGCCACCAGCTTGATAGTTGGCAGTTCCACACTGACACGACCAGCCACGCAACAAACTGAAAAGTATTGTAAGAAGAAAAAACAATGCGATGACTGCAAACCACAAATACAAAATTTGAGTACAATATGTAGCTTCCTGCAGTGGAAAAATCTGGTCTTCATGGGAATGTGGTGGTCCTTCAGGCAAAACACTACCGCTGTGGTCCACTGGCACGGGCAAAATCAACCAAAACTGAAAGTTATTAAGTGGGGTTTTAAAAACGTAATCTCTTTTTGTGCAGAGATGACGGGAAGGAAGGCCTAAAGTTCTACACCAATCCTTCCTACTTTTTTGACCTGTGGCGAGAGAAGATGCTGCAGGACACGGAAGACAAGCGCAAGGAGAGGCGGAAACAGAAGGTAGGTCTCGTTAAAACTCGATATGTGGTAACTCGCCTTGTTTACACCAAGGGGTATAGTTGGAATCTGTTCGCATTTCATTGCATTGTAAAGCATTGTGAAATATTAAATACACACCGTTTAACTTTTCATTTAACTGTTTGATTAGTCAACGTTTTTTCTTGTTACGATAGTATTCCTGTACTGACACGAACATAAGACAATATTTTTTGCCTGAAGGGCTTAAAAAGATAGTTTGTCCTTTATTTGTGGTTTAGATCCTCCTAATCCAGTGTCCTCAGCGGTGTACATTTGTTTTTGGTCAATTAATTTAGCAAAAAACCCCCCCGTGATGCAAAACACAAACTTCCATTGCAGAGAACGTTGGTTCTCAGAAGGGTATAAACCAGCAGTTATCGCCACACGAGTGAGTCATAGATTTTTTTTCATGTCGCTTACATTTCACACACACCAACAGCCAGAGATCTGCTGTAAAAAAAATTCTGCGGCGTAGTCTTATATTCTGGGCAATAATGTAATTACTCACGTCATAGTGGAAACATGACCAAGATCAGGGTTACTGATCTGTAGTGCCAGCTGGTCCGCTTGATGAAAACACAGCTCGGCGCAAAGCACAAAGGACTACGTGTGATGGTAGTGATTTCCTAGATAATACAAAGCATAACCCAAGGGTCCCCAAACTACGGCCCGCGGGCCAGATCCGGCCCACTGGCGTCCAAAATCCGGCCCGCGGGAAGTCCCAAGTTAAAATTTTAAATCTGTCCTTTCTAATCCATTTTCTACCGCTTGTTACTCTCGGTGTCTCCTAGCCGCTCAGACATATATTGTCGAAAAATGCATTTTGCCATCGATAACGTGACATCGTCTCGCTCGGAATATATATATATATATATATATATATATATATATATATATATATATATATATATATATATATATATATAGGCAGCACGGTGGGAGAGGGGTTAGTGTATCTGCCCTGCCTCACAACACGAAGGTCCTGAGTAGTCCTGGGTTCAATGCCAGGGTCAGGATCTTTCTGTGTGGAGTTTGCATGTTCTCCCCATGACTGTGTGGGTTCTCTCCGGGTACTCCGGCTTTCTCCCACCTCCAAAGACATGCACCTGGGGATAGGTTGATTGGCAACACTAAATTTGCCCTAGTGTGTGAATGTGAGTGTGAATGTTGTCTGTCTATCTGTGTTGGCCCTGCGATGAGGTAGCGACTTGTCCAGGGTGTACGCCGCCTTCCGCCCGATTGTAGCTGAGATAGGCACAAGCACCGCCCGCGACCCCTAAAGGGACAAGCGGTAGAAAATTGATGGATGGATGAATGGATATATATATATATATATATATATATATATATATATATATATATATATATATATATATATATACAAGGTTTATTTGGTTTATCCGTTATACAGTGCTCAATACCATATACGTTAGGTCAGGAAAAAACACAGAGGCTATTTCATCCTTACAAGCCTTTTTCGCAGGTTTCCCTGTTCTTCAGGAGATTTTATCATATATACAATATGATAAAATCCCCTGAAGAGCAGGGAAATCTGTGAAATAAGCTTGCAGGAAAAAACACAGAGGCTATTTCATCCCTATCAAGCCTGTTTATATATATATATATATATATATATATATATATATATATATATATATATATATATATATATATATATATATATATATATGTTTATATATATGTATATATATATGTATATATATATGTTTATATGTGTATATATATATATATATATATATATGTTCATATGTATATATATATATATATATATATATATTTGTATGTAACAGTCTCACTCTCGCGTGGGTTCCTAGGACCACCAAGGAAGTACATGGCTTTGAGCAGTTTGACTTTGTTTATTTTTTCAATAAAAACCTCAGTCCAGGTCGCTTTTCAGCTCCTCTTTTCCGCTCGCTCGTCGTCTGTCTTCGGCTCTCCTCCTCTCTCGCTCTGCGTCAGCTATACCCTTGCTCCTTCCAGTCTCTCCGCCTCGCTCCCTCACATTCACAGCTGTCGCCCTTTTAAACAGTGTGAGAGGATTACTGGATTGTCTCCAGGTGCGCGATCCACGCACCTGATCTTGATTGAGGCTTCGCTCCCGGTGCTCGCCGTCGCCGCCTCCTCGCCGCCATCTTGTACCGGGCTCTGGCGTGCCCTGCCTCTCTGTCGGACTGCGGGCTCCACCTCTCCACAATATATAATATAAAAAAATCCCCTGAAGAGCAACCTGCGAAACAGGCTTGTAGGGATGAAATAACCTCTGTGTTTTTTCCTACGTGTGTGTGTGTGTGTGTGTGTGTGTATACAGCCCGGCCCCCGGCCAGAATTTTTTAACCCATTGCGGCCTCCAAGTCAAAAAGTTTGGGGACCCATGGCATAACCGATTGAAATGACTCAGTTCATATCATTCCTGCAAACACTAGAGCGCTCCTGTTGTACAGACGAACTTTGGGCAGTGTAAACACATGGCAGATCATTGCATTTGACATTGTAACCTCTAAAAGGCCATCATCCACTGGAGTGGACACTTATAGTCTGCATAACGGAAAAAAAACAAATGTCCGCTGCAGAGGATGCTGGTCCTCAAAAAGGGAATATCAGAATATCAACAGAACAATTCAGTTGAATAGCCCTAAACCATGTGTACACTATCTGCCATTTTTACTTTTATGAATCAACACTTCCACCAGTCAACCCTCCTAGTTACGACTTGATTTGTGAGCATTACACATAATTAGTTGTCTTATTCCAAGGCATTATGCACCACTTCTCTGCCTCGGTGCACACACGCACGCACGCACGCACGCACACACGCACACACGCACACACACACACACACACACACACACACACATTTGTTCACATGCAACATAACACATGAATATCTTTAAAACAATTCCAAGAGGGGTAGAGGCGAGAACGAGACGCTTCGACATCTAAATAAGCAGATTTATTTTAAAATGTAAAATTCATCCGAGAAGCGTCACAGTGCGTAATACTTTACGTGCGTCATAGGGTTAGGTTGTTATGCTTGTTTATGGCTGAGGCGCCCTCCAGTGATTTCATTCTAATTAAAGCCCCGGGTGGGCTGAGCTCGTAAAAAAAACCCAAGTTCATTTCCCCCTATTCGACACACTGGCAGTTATTAGACAGACCCCACCGAGCGAGGGGGCGGGGTGGGATTTGAGGCATTACATTCACATATTTTAAGAGTGGTCAAGTAAACATAATGATTGCATGGCGTTGCATCATTTTCCTTGCATTTCAGATGATCACCTATATTTTGCAGTAAACACATTCCGACACACGAATTGATGACAACCTCCCATCTTTTTTTCTCCACGGCCCGTTTAACTTTGCAGCTGTGTAAAAAATAATGGGTGGTTATAATACAAGTAAGGCATGCTTGATAGATGATCAACAAGGACAATAAATCCATGGTGTTAAGCCTCTAAATCCAAATCGTCATTTACAAACCGCACCCTGCCAACTATGTGTAAATAGATTGGACTCTCTGAACTTCCCATAGCTTCTTTTTCATTTTAGATAGGAAACTAGTTGAAACTGACTCAACAACAATTTTGCTGGTTGCAGTCAAGTACTGCACTCCATTTCGCTTCTAAAGCTCCATTTCGTTTCACTCTTAAGGCCCAAGCTGTTTGTTAAAATGCTTTTTTTAATTTCTCTTTTGCTATTTGGGCTTATTGGACCCTAATTAGAATTAAAAACTAAGAATCATCTTTTGAGATGACGTACTTAGTTCATAAGTACACAAAAGTGTACTTCATGTGAAGTGACATGCAAATTTTTATTTTTACACTTTTTTTTCCCAATTTCCATTGTATGTTATACACCACCAGATGGCAGTATAAGTGTCCACAAGACCCCAGTTCAGTAGTGTACACATCTTTGGAAATAAGAGCTAAAAGGTGCTGTCCACGCATGTGGCCACTAAGCCTTTAGAGGTTTTTTAAAGGGGAACTGCACTTTTTTTGTAATTTTGCCGATTGTTCACAATCATTATGAAAGACCAGAACACACGTCTTTTTTTAGAATTCTAAAGATGATAAAATACACGTTTGCAAAATGCGGTTAATGGGAGTCACCATTGTAGCCTTCAAAGCTGTTATGTACAGAGGAGGGAAGGAGACGACAACCAGGGCACAACTGCGGTTCACAAGGTTTATTTAAACCTTTGATGAGACATGGCGTGTGTATGCTACTCTAAGTGAATGAGTGATGACTATGTGTAATATTAATAATGTAAATGTTACCAGGGTTTGTTGTCTGTGAGTGTTGGTTGTATCCTTCGTCGAATCCAGAGGGGCAAGGCGAAGAGGCAGTTCGTGAGCAGGCAAGATTTCGGGGGCAGGAGCGAGGCAGCGTGGTCTGGGTCTGAGCAGGGAGGTCGTGGATCGAGGAAGGCAGTTAGGAATCCGGATGGATGTCGAGAGGCAAGGTACGATCACGGAAGACGGGAGTCACTGTGGAAAACACAAGGGACATGAACAAGGGAGACTCGGAGAGAGAAAAGAACAAAACACAGGGGAGGGAATGCCAGACGTAATGCTTACTGAGAAGATAGCGACGTTCTGGCAAAGGTTCCTCGGGTCTGCTGGCTTTTATGCTGCTCCCTCTCATCAAATCCAGGTTTGTTGATTCTTGACCGGATGCAGGCTTGTTGCTGCTCGGGCGTGCTGCACTCAGCACGGGTGAGGGCGAGTCTGAGTGCACTGTCAGCAGAGGCCTCTGTTGGCGCACTGCTAGCGGAGGCGCATGCAGCTCCAGCCGCCGAGGAAATACGGGTTCGACTCCGCGTCATGACAAAAGCCCTCTAAAACAATTTCAAAACCCACCATCAACCTGTTATGTACATGCTCCAAATATATATATAATGTAATAAGAGACACGTTCACAACAATATGTAATATTTCATATTTACCGTATTTGGTCATTTTATGCATTACCAGAACTTCTTTCCTTAGCGCCTTTATTTCCGTTTCCATAACAGCCGACTTCTGTCAATAAACGCAAGTGTTTTAATAATGGCAGACTTGGCAACAGACAAAGAAGACTACTATTTTTGACCAAATGAAAACGCATAGTCTTATCTTTTTGAAGCTGAATATACGGAGGATGAACTGCTGCTTATAAAAGCCCAATCAATGAGAGCGTGAAATGCAATATGGTAATATATTAAATATTTACCGTATTTGGTCATTTTATACATTACCGGAATTTCTTTCCTCAGCGCATTAATTTCCCTTTCAATATTAGCACATTTCTTACTTACGGCAACAAATGTGTGTTCCTACTCCTGGAAACAAACGTGAGTGTGTTTTAATTATGGCAGACTTGGTAACAGACAGAGAAGACAACTATTTTAGGATGAATGAGGATTCATAGGGTTATCTTTTTGAAGCTGAATATAGGGAGGATGAACTGCTGGTTATAGAAGCAAAATCAAAGAAAGAGTGAAACGCTGGAGCAGACGGAAGCCAAGAGAGTGAGATCGGCGTGACTTGGAGTGCAAATGTGGAACTTGGAGACCAGCGACGCCGATATACTGTAAATGGCGTGCTCACCCAAACTAAACCTGGAAAAAAAGGTCTCCGGCCAGCTGGACCACACTGACGTCCATCAAATGAGTCACTTTAATATTGATCATGCTTGTTATTACTGTACAAACGCTGTCGAGCTAGCTGTGTACAAACAAAACATGAAATGTGGGCTAATAGTTTACAGATACTGTAATATGATTGTTCATGTTTTTCAGTCAGTACAGATTGGTGTTTTATCTCATTGTGTTGTGCATTACAAACTCAAAAGCCATTCAGTTTATGACACAGTAGCTAGCTTAAGGCTAATGTCGTAGCATGTCGTTGCAAGACGATGTGTTACTACGCTAGAAAAACAGTTCCTCTTTGTTCACGCTTACAATAACAATGTCGCTACAGCTTGGTTATTCTATCAATCAATCAAAGTTTACTTATATAACCCTAAATTACAAGTGTCTCAATGGGCTGCACAAGCTACAATGACATCCTTGGCTCAGATCCCACATCAGGGCAAGAAAACACTCAACCCAATGGGATGACAATGAGAAACCTTGGAGGAGACCGCAGATGTGGGGACGTGAGAGTCCAGTCCATAGTGGATCTAGTTAATAGTGTGAGAGTCCAGTCCATGGTGGGGCCGGCAGGGGATCATCTTGAGTTAGTTTACGGAACGTAAATGAAGTATAATTGGCTGTTTTTGGATGCATTTTAAAGTGATTTAGAGGTAGAATTGATTGCTCCCATTAACTGCATTGCTATACCTAGAATGAGCTGCAAAAAAACCCAAAACCCTTTGTCGTCTTGTCTCATATAGGGATTGTGAATGACAGGCAAAATTCCAAAAAAAGTGCAGTTGCCCTTTAAGACATGATTAAAGGGGCTGTTTGCAATCTTTATGCGGATCCCTTGAGGGTGCTAACTCTCCAATTAATTTTTTAAACATTAAGAGGCTTTTAGGCCCGTGAGCAACACAAGCAAGCGCATTACCTTTGTGTGTTGTTAGTTAATGACAGCAATTTGGAGATAGCTCACCTTAGCCATCATTGAATGTATACTCTGCAGTAACGACAACATGACTGCAAATTGTTCTTTGCTTCTACTTGATGACTTTTATGTATGTTCACGCAACGGTTTTACAGAATATCGGTATTAGTACAGTACCGCAATACTAATGAATCATATTCGGTACTATACCGCCTCTGAAAAGTACCGGTCCGTCATCCCCGAAATTTGTGGTATCATCCAAAACTAATGTAAAGTATCAAACAACAGAATGATAGGTGATTAATACATTTCAACAGAAGTGTAGATGAAACATGTTAAAAGAGAAAGTAAGCAGATATTAACAGTAAATGAACAAGTAGATTAATAGTTAATTTTCTACCACTTTTCCTTAATAATTTTGACAAAATAATAGAATGGAAAATGACGCAATATGTTACTGCATATGTCAGCAGCTAAATTAGGAGCCTTTGTTTGTTTACTTACTACTTAAAGACAAGTTGTCCTGTATGTTCACTATTTTATTTAAGGACAAACTTGCAATAAGAAACATAGGTTTAATGTACCCTAAGATTTATTGTTAAAATAAAGGCAATTTTTTGTGGTCCCCTTTATTTAGAAAAGTACCGAAAAGTATCGAAATAATTTTGGTACCGATACCGCTACCAAAATATTGGTATGGGGACAACACAAGTGCACGCACACCCTGCTCCCTGCTTCAGACCGACAATAAATTTTTATCCAACAGTGGTAATTGTGAAAAATACATACACTTTAAAAAGCATATATGTTCTGTTAAACCGCGAATAGAAACATAAGCTAGCCGGTGGTGTTCTTGTTATATTTTTCGGTTTAATAAATGCTGTGATGAGGTGGCGACTTGTCCAGGTTGTACCCCGCCTTTTGCCCGATTGTAGCTGAGATAGGCTCCAGCACCCCCCGCGACCCTGAATGGAATAAGCGATAGAAAATGGATGGATGGATGGGTTTAATAAATGTAACTGCGAGCAAGTTGAAAACAGCCCGTTTAATCAGCAATCAGCTTTTTTTTTCCTCAGTCAATTATTACGCCCACTCTGGAGCTTTGTTCAAGATTATACTGGAGGCCTCAAATATGCAACGGCATTCTTAAATCAAAGTAATCTCCTGAGTGCCAGCATCCTCTACAGTGGACTTTTGAGTTTTTGCATAAGAAGGCTAATTCCCACTGAAAGTTGCAACTCTAAAAAAAAAATTAACCAAAATTGAGAAGGATGTACTTGTAGATTGAATACCTGGATCATGCTGTGGCCGGCACTGCAGCGGCCAGGGATTAGCGGCGAGTGACAAATGAGTAGCACCACAATGGAGACCTACTGTACACGGAGTCCTGATCACATTAGCATCTTGTTAGCCTCAACAGATTAGCTGGAGGATATTTTCCGAGCCAGTCGGTCAGAAGACAACCCTGATTTATTATCATTGTACTGTAACTGTTAGGTCTGCTCGTGGAGAGAATGGAGTAGCTTCAACCCACAAAAATGTCCTTTTTAACCCCTTGTCCGGGGTTGCTATGGCAACAAGTCAAGTCCAATCAAGAGGCAGCAGGCTTGAGCAGAGTGATGGAGACATACAGTACAGTTGTTGAAAATTGACGGACTGAAAAATTTGCAGCTCAGGATAACGGACCATGAAAGAAATATATGTCAAAAAAGTTATGTGTCGGTTAAAACCGTGAAGGGTGAGTTTCATCAATGATTGCCAAAAAAATTCTGAAGTCAAACACAATATTTTGTAAAACTATGCTTAAATCTCATGAGTGTTCATTCAGCTTTAAAGGCTAAAGTGTGCTTTTTTGTCTTTGGGATGTCGCCTCAAATAGGTGACGATAACCATTGATACAGGTATAGAACTTACTGCTGCATAGAAAAAGATGTTTAATAAACATGTTAAATGCATAAACAATCTCATTCTTCTTGAGTCTTTTTGCATGTGGAAAATTAGTAACGACTAATAACAAACTATATTTAGTTGTGGTTAATCAAAAATAATCCACACACCCCTGTGATCGAGCTGATACAAAATAATTTCATCATTCGACAGCACAAGTAAATGTTAATTACACAAATTAGTTTCACCAAGCAGTGGTTAGCATCAAAAGTAATACCTATAAAATGTCTCTAGGTGGCAGTAAAGCTCTGCAAGCACCTTACTGTCAGCACACCAGGCACTGATATTACCAATTCCAGGCAGGGAAGAATGAAAATACACCATATTTGCAATCAATTCTGTTCAAAATTATGCCAACTCAATCTTTGTTCTTTCTGTGTTTTCTTTCTGTTTTGTTTAGTACCACAGCCCGTTTAGGCGGCAAGCTCGGCACCCTCTACTAACCTTGTTGCTTCGCCCTAACAAAATCTTGCAAATTGATTTAAATTCCTATGTTTTTGGTTTTTACGCAAAATGTTCTTCTTGATGTAATATTAATCTAAAAATGTACAGTATGCACAAATAACATTAGAACAAGAGTAAACAGAAGCTTAACTATATAAATGCCTCACCTCTAAAAGGTGCCTGTTCCACTCTGCAGTTGGGTAACGCCCCAAGTAGGGCTGCAATGACTAATTAATTAATAAAAAGCTTTGATTTATATTCGCTTACTTCATTTTTTTATGAGTGTAACTAAACAAAATTGATACAATCCGGGCAGCATGGTTTGCATGGAACTTTAAATAAACAGGACATAGTTTCCACACGGCCGCCACAATAGAGCACGCTTGAAAGCGATGTTTTCTTTCTGTTTTGATTCGTACCGCATCCGGTTTAGGCAGCAAGATCAGCACCCTCCACCAACCTTGTTGCATCGCTCTAACATAATCTTGCAAATTGATTAAATTCCATATAAAAGTTGTGTATTACGATCAATCCTAATTTTTCTTCATCCCATTTATGCTTCCCAGTTTGTACTCCGCATTCCAGCGTCTAACCTACTATAACATCTGTGCAGCTGGAAATGCCTTATCATGCGTGTCCCGAGGGCCTTATAAGCGTCCTCTCCGAAACCCCTCCTCCTCCTCCTTTCCTCACCCGCCCGGAGGTAAGCTCTTCTCCCCCCAGAATGTCCTCTTTGCCAGGGCATCTGCTTTCCACGCAGTGAAGCCTGCAGCCCGACTCTAAAGCACCCCTCAGCGCTCCTCTAGTAAGCGCCGCAACACTTGACTTAACTGTATGCAACTCATCTTTATCTCCTATTGATCTCCCATTATGTATATGCCGCATCATATATAGATTCAAGTCTATAAAGTCGAAGCGTGCGGAATACAAATCCTGCACACTGCTTTGAAAGAGGAGCTCTCCTCTCCAAAGGTGGGTTGAAATGCTAATTTTTCCGTACGACTTTAAATATCACTCCAATAAATCACTGCATACATCCACTTAAAATAATAAATGATAAATGTGTTGTACTTGTATAGCGCTTTTCTACCTTCAAGGTACTCAAAGCGCTTTGACACTACTTTCACATTTACCCATTCACTCACACATTCACACACTGATGGAGGGAGCTGCCATGCAAGGCGCTAACCAGCACCCATCAGGAGCAAGGGTGAAGTGTCGTGCTCAAGGACACAACGGACGTGACGAGGTTGGTACTAGGTGGGGATTGAACCAGGGACCCTCGGGTTGCGCACGGCCACTATACCACTGCGCCACGCCGAATAGATGCCACACCATGCATAAACGTCCCCTCCTTTTTGTTTAGAAATAAAAGTGATTAAAGTTCATGCAAAAGTAAATCTCCCTCTGTAAAGCTGAAGTGAACAGTTCAAAGATAAATCATAAATATTAACATTATTAAAATTAAATATATTGTTACTATAAATGTTTAATAGTATTTTATTTATTTTTTGCCAGAGAGACTTAATTACGTTCATGTTTTTGGTATAGTTTTCACGCAAGATGTTCTTCTTGACGCAATATTACTCTAAAAATGTACAGTCTGCACAAATAACATTAGAATGACAGTAAACAGAAGCTTTCTGTTATAAATGCCTCACTTCTAATAGTGAAGTAAATTATATTTATATAGCGCTTTTCTCTAGTGACTCAAAGTGCTTTACATAGGGAAACCCAGTTGAAACCCAATATCTAAGTTACATTTAAACCAATGTGGGTGCAACTGGGAGCGGGTGGGTAAAGTGTCTTGCCCAAGGACACAACGGCATTGACTAGGATGGCGGAAGCGGGAATTGAACCTGGAACCCCCAAGTTGCTGGCACGGCCACCCTACTAACCGAGCTATGCCACCCCAATAGGTGCCTGTTCCTCCCCAATTAGAGGTGCAATGACTAATTGATTAATAAAAAGATTTGATATATATATTCTCTTACTCCGATCAATTTTGTTATGAGTGTAACTAAACAAAATTTATCAAACCCGGACAGCATGGTGTGCCTGGAACTTTAAATACACGGACATAGTCTCCACACGGCCGTCGCAATAGAGCACACTTGAAAGCGGCGGTGTGTCGCTGCCGTGATCTGTGAGCTGGCGTTTTGTTTTATTAATGGCTGTTTTTATTTTATTAATGCACAGTGTAATATAGCGTTCATGATGTGCATTTATTTAAAAAAAAAATGGAGGTCATAGCAAGCAGAATAATTGTTGTATATTTCAACAAGTTTCCATAAAATGCGCATTGAGGCTAAAAATGGTGTTTTATCCAATTACTCGGTTAATCAAACAAACTATTAATACAAAATAATCAATAGCTGCAGCCCTATCCCAAATTATTTACCCATTAGCTTAGCCACAGTTCTGCTAAACCGGTCCCACAAAACATGCATAAACCTACACACGTTTACTGTCATATATAGGGCTGATCATTGATTTCTGTCTGTAGTAGTTCTCTAGTAGCTCTATAGCAGATCTGGCCAAATGAAGGCACGGGGGACGCATGTGAACCGTTAAGCTTTTCAATCTGGCCCGCCGGACATTCCCAAATAATTTTGGGGATATTTAAGATGGAAACTGTAGCTGCCATTGTGATGTGCAGTGATGTTTTCAAATGAGCGTAATACAAAGTATTTCAATGGTTGGAATCTGCACTTTTGCATGTTATACTAGTTACTATGGTCATCTAATTAGTTACTACAGTAATCTAAGTCACAGCAGCTCAGACGAGGCACCAAGCAGTGTGGGTGGGGAGCGTTTCCACAGAGTGTTTCCAGAGCGAGCTTGAAATGCGGGTGTCAGGGACAGATGCGGAAGGAGATTTTTACAACAAAGTTCTAAAGTTTAGTGATATATCAGATATATAAGATTGTAGGTGTTTTTGGTTTTTTTTACCCTTCGCATTCATATTTCGGTGTTTGTTGCATTTTTGTTACGTTTCACTTTAATTGTAAAATATGTCGATCAAGAGAGGGTGTGAGATTAATATGTTGTCAATATTCAGTGTTTTATCGTTCATAGTTAATATTATAAATCACACATTCTTTATTTTCATGTAGATTCTGTTCCATTCTGTTTTTTCAGGCAGTCTGTCATAACATTTTAAGCATTCAATCAGACATTATTTTGAGGTTTTGTATTAATGTTCTTAAAAATAGATATACCGGCCCACAGACACATTATCTTCTCTAAAGGTGACCCCCCCGAGTCAAAATAATTGCAAGGGCCTGCTCCATAGCATTACAAGGTGCCGCCATGCGACATTATTTAGCTCCTGTAAAATGATGCCAGTCACATTTCATGTTCACACGCCACACAACATAATATGTAAGAATAAGGACATGCTATGCTCCAGTATGAGCAGTAGGTAGCAAGTAAGGCACATCAATAAATCACGTGTTCACCTGCATGAGTGTTTTGAATGCATTCCCTTCCTTGTCCTCGATTCCAGGATCATCTTTTTGTTTGTTTGCACCATACCTTACAGCTGTATTATTTTTTTGAGTGTGCGCGTGTGTCCGCCACACTCTATTCTCTCCACTTTGCATTATCGCGGCCTCCTCTGTTGCTGTGAGCGTTTTCTGTCTAACAGCACTTTTACCTTTTGTCGTCTTGCTCGCCCTCACCACCGACGCTCGTTTATGCTCCCATGTTGTTCCAGCGTGTGTTGCAGTGTTGTGTTCCTCTTTGACCCTATCCCACCCCGATGCTTCTCCTATTGTTTTTTTTGTTGTTGTTTCTTATAGTTGCAGGACCCCCGCATGTATGATCAGGTCTATAGGTACTTAGACCTTCCTGGGCAGGTATGTGACAAATTAACAGCAATTATTATTTGTGTGTTTTTTGTTTGAAGTTTGTGCTAAAATAAAATATTGTGTGTGCACTGAAATGTTAAGCACGTCTAGGAGTTAAGGAATGCTGAAGTGATTTTCTTAAAAAAACGATGTTAATTCTCATTTAAATATGAACATTTGGTTAACAAGTCTGTGAGCACTCCCTGTTCTGAAGCTTAATCCATTAATTTATGCTAAATCGACTACTTTGTCTAGTTCCAGTTTATTTCGAACATGCATACGATACAATGTAATGCATCACACAATTCCTGTAGATTCATTACAGCATGTCCGAAAAGGAGTAGGAAGAAGCAGAGCTTATTTAATCCTACCCTTTTTCATACCTTAGCAATTTTATCCAATTTCTTTGTTCTCTGTAACCAAACAGTGAACAAATAATTAATTAATAAATAATATACCATAGTAAGCAAACAAATATTAAATACATTAATAATCCTTGTCTCAACAAAAAAAAAAGGGGGAAAAAAAAGTCTTCAAGAGGTTCATTATAATTATTGTTCTGGGTACTTTGAACATTTGTAGTTTGAACAGTCTCTTAAAGTGAATCATATTGGTGCTTTGTTTAATTTTGTTGGTTAATCCATTCCATAATTTAATTCCTCGTACTGATATACTGAAGGTTTTAAGTGTTGTACGAGCATACAAATGTTTTAAATTGGATTTCCCTCTAAGGTTATATTTCTCCTCTTTTGTTAAGAATAATTGTTTTACATTCTTTGGTAGCAGGTTATAGTTTGCTTTATACATCATTTTAGCTGCTTGCAAATTGACCAAATTGTTGAATTTCAATAATTGTGATGTAATAAATAAAGGGTTTGTATGTTCTCTATATCCAACATTATGTATTTTTCTTATTGATCTTTTTTGTAACACAGTTAGTGAATGTTGTATTGTTTGTGTGCCTTTTAGCAAAGAAAAATCAATGGTTTCTCAAACCGTTTCTTTTCAAAAAATAAAGTTCTCCCGTTGCTTATCATCACGGTTTAGCTTCAATTCTGCAAAGGATCATTTGATTTCATTTTTACCTCAGTAAATCTTAAGGTCATCCTTACATTTTTTCTCATATGTTGCTCTAATATAGGGGTGCTCAAATATTTTGCCTTCAACTGTCAAAGGGGTAAATGTGCTAACGGGCCGGAGGCCAAACGTCAATTTCAAGCGTACACGAGCACTATTAGTGCTGTAAGGCTGTAAACCAGGTCTCACATTCCAATTCCCCTGGAACTGTCCACATTTTTAAACCTTCATTCCTATTTTTGACACTCCGCCGACCAAAATAATTAGCTGTATCTCCATACACTGTGTGGGGCCACTCCCCTATAGGTTAATCATCCTTCATTTTGCCAAATAAACACAATTTCCCACATGTATCCTCATCACTGGAGGACGAGGCTAAACATGTTGCACAAAGCAAGCAGAAGCAGAATCCTAATTGCTAAGCTAGACGCTTGAAACAACACAAGAACTAAGCGCTTAGTAAAATTTAGGAAGTGTATATAAAACTGCGATGCAGCAGAAAGTAAGCAGTTATTAACAAAAAATTAACAAGTAGATTGATAAAAGTCGAGAGAGGATAATGTTAGCGCTGTTGGGTTGTTCTGTTGCTGTTCAGCAGCCACTGCTGGGAATTCATGTAAGAGAAAGACGGATCCATTCATAAATCATTAGTGTTGATAACAAGGGTACTATTCGTATATGATTAATACTGGAGTTATTAGAGCATTTTATGTCCTTTTTGTTCATGTTTACACATTTGGGGAATAAGACACCGGCAGGACTTTGAGGGTGAAAACAAAGGATTTCAATGAGTAGAAGAGTTTTTGCTATTGTTTAATAATTGTGTAATACTGACTTATCATAGTTTCGATCAAACAATTGTATGTAATAAAATGAAATAATAAAGTAGTTTAAACAAGATGTTAATATTGTTAAACTGTCAAGAGCACTCACAGTAAATACTAGGGGTGTGGGAAAAAATCGATTCGAATACGAATCGAATCGTTTATGTTGTGCGATTCAGAATCGATTCAAATTTTTTAAAAAATCGTTTTTTTTTTTATTTAATTTTTTTTTAAATTTGTATTATTTTTTTTTAAACTAAATCCAACAAACCACTACACAGCAATACCATAACAATGCAATCCAATTCCAAAACCAAACCTGACCCAGCAACACTCAGAACTGCAATAAACAGAGCAATTGAGAGGAGACACAAACACGACACCGAACAAACCAAAAGTATTGAAACAAAAATGAATATTATCAACAACAGTATCAATATTAGTTATAATTTTAGCATAGCAGTGATTAAAAATCCCTCATTGACATTATCATTAGACATTTATAAAAATAAAAAAAAAAGTGTCACAGTGGCTTACACTTGCATCGCATCTCATAAACTTGACAACACACTGTGTCCAATATTTTCACAAAGATAAAACAAGTCATATTTTTGGTTCGTTTAATAGTTAAAACAAATTTACATTATTGCAATCAGTTGATAAAACATTGTCCTTTACAATTATAAAAGCTTTTTACAAAAATCTACTACTCTGCTTGCATGACAGCAGACTGGGGTGGATCCTGCTGAAATCCCATGTATTGAATGAATACAGAATCCTTTTAAATCGGGAAAAAAATTGTTTTTGAATCGAGAATCGAATTGAAAAAATCAATATATCATCGAATCGTGACCCCAAGAATCGATATTGAATCGAATCGTGGGACACCAAAAGATTCACAGCCCTAGTAAATACCTTTTAAAAATGACAGTTAATACATATTTGACGCATGGATGATCTGTATTGAAATGGGCTGCATAAATCCCTTACATATAAACAACCGGATATGTGTAAATATTTTTTTATAAGGTTTTCCAAAATAAAGTACAACTTTTGTGAAAGTGTACTCCTGTGGAAAGAAACTTCATAAAATGTATATTCAAGTTCAAAGGATTGATATGTATATATACAGTACAGGCCAAACGTTTGGATACACCTTCTTCTCATTCAATGCGTTTTCTTTATTTTCATGACTATTTACATTGTAGATTGTCACTGAAGGCATCAAAACTATAAATGAACACATGTGGAGTTATGTAAAAGTGAAATAACTGAAAACATGTTTTATATTGTAGTTTCTTCAAAATAGCCACCATTTCGCTCTGGTTACATTTTTGCACACTCTTGGCATTCTTTTGATGAGCTTCAAGAGGTAGTCACCTGAAATGGGTTTCACTTCACAGGTGTGCTTGAAGCTCATCGAGTGAATGCCAAGAGTGGGCAAGGCAGTAATCAGAGCAAAGGGTGGCTATTTTGAAGAAACTAGAATATAAAACATGTTTTCACCTTTTTTTGTTAAGTACATAACTCCACATATCATAGTTTTGATGCCTTCAGTGACAATCTACAATGTAAATAGTCATGAAAACAAAGAAAACACGTTGAATGAGGAGAAGGTGTGTCCAAACTTTTGGCCTTTACTGCATACTGTAAAAGAATCGGATTCAGAATTGTTCAAATTTAAAAGACGTCCACCCCTAACATGAGTGAGAAATTTTGCCAAATACCGCCATATATGATGTTCAATAGATGGCAACTAGTTAGCCTTGTACACGTGCCATCAATGATTGTGTGAGGTCAGTATGAATATGTATTCAAAAATTGGGAAGCCACCCTTTGGCGTGCCAAACAAGTCACAGGACATCAAAGACCCTCTCTGACCAATCAACCAACGGAAGCTTCTCTTGCAAAAGGTGCCTCATAGAAGAGACTAAAACTGCATCATGTTAGCGATAACAGGAAAGACACTCTTCTTGACTAAGATGATATGACACAATGGTTTACCTGCTCACCTCTCTTCTTGTCACCCATCAATAGCTGAAGGCCATAGACCGCCCTCAGGACGGCGAGAAGGTGCCCCGGGCGCCGCACGACCGCAAGAAGGAGTGGCAGAAGCTGGCGCTGGGTGCGGAGTTGGCGCAGGACATACCTGACAACAAGCACAGGGAGTCCAACGGCTCTGTTGGCTACTCTGACAACAGGTAACATGAGTGACAGGGGTCAAAATGTTGGCTAAATATTCTTATAAATAATGTCGAGCAAGGTTCAAGGTTCATTGTAAACATGTACGGTGTGTATATATATATATATATATATATATATATATGCCCACATATACATATATATGTGTATATATATATACAGTATGTAGACATATGTATATATTCATATGTACAGTGGGGCAAAAAAGTATTTAGTCAGCCACTGATTGTGCAAGTTCTCCTACTTAAAATGATGACAGAGGTCTGTAATTTTCATCATAGGTACACTTCAACTGTGAGACAGAATGTTAAAAACGTTGTAGGAATTTTAAAGAATTTATTTGTAAATTATGGTGGAAAATAAGTATTTGGTCAACCATTCAAAGCTCTCATTAATGGAAGGAGGTTTTGGCTCAAAATCTCATGATACATGGCCCCAATCATTCTTTCCTTAACACGGATTAATCGTCCTGTCCCCTTAGCAGAAAAACAGCCCCAAAGCATGATGTTTCTACCCCCATGCTTCACAGTAGGTGTGGTGTTCTTGGGCTGCAACTCAGTATTCTTCTTCCTCCAAACACGATGAGTTGAGTTTATACCAAAAAGTTGTATTTTAGTTTCATCTGACCACATGACATTCTCCCAATCCTCTGCTGTATCATCCATGTATCCATTTTGGTATAAACTCAACTCGTCGTGTTTGGAGGAAGAAGAATACTGAGTTGCATCCCAAGAACACCTTACCTACTGTGAAGCATGGGGGTGGAAACATCATGCTTTGGGTCTGTTTTTCTGCTAAAGGGACAGGACGATTGATCCGTGTTAAGGAAAGAATGATTGGGGCCATGTATCGTGAGATTTTGAGCCAAAACCTCCTTCCATCAGTGAGAGCTTTGAATGGTTGACCAAATACTTATTTTCCACCATAATTTACAAATAAATTATTTGAAATTCCTACAATGTGAATTCCTGGATTTTTTTTTTTCATATTCTGTCTCTCACAGTTGAAGTGTACCTATGATGAAAATTACAGACCTCTGTCATCATTTTAAGTGGGAGAACTTGCACAATCGGTGGCTGACTAAATACTTTTTAGCCCCACTGTATATATATATATATATATATATATATATATATATATATATATATATATATATATATAAATAACATTATATTATATATTATAATCTTAGTAAAGGCTGATTTATTTTAAACCCAAATCCTGTCTCAATAGATTAGAGAGTGCGCAGGTGTACCTAATGACGTGTCTGCCGGGATGTCCTGTCTCCCTCAGAGCTGTGATTGTATTAATTGTGCCTCAAGGCTCCAAATCCCCTGCCAAGAAACTGCAATTAATTAGGATGATTTTATGGAAATGGGTGCTTTTTCTGATGTACGGATATTTTTTGCCAAGCATGGATGATGATGACTGCTTCCTCAATGTGAGTTTATTCAAAAGAAGAATGTTACTGCTGAGGTCAAAGCTCGGTTGGGAAGAAAAACAATCAGTCATGAGTTTCCATATTGACGATACTGTATATATGGCGTCTTCTCACACTTGTAATATGCCCAGGGCTCAGTTGTATATGGAACATTTGGACGGGCCGTTCTCGCTGGCGGCACTGCCCTACAGCCAGATGAACGAGCTGCTGAGCCGTAGCGGGGACAGAATGTATTCCCGGCCCAATGACCCTCCTCCGCCTCCGCCGGCCATGCACCCGCTGGGGGAGATCAAGCCGCCCTCTGTCATCAGGTGCACATTCCTACGGGCGGCACTAGCAAAACCAGGAGGAGAATAATCCAACATGTTGTCTTTCTGTCTTCTTAGTTCCAGTTCAGGTTTTTCAGACAGCAGACCTCAGTCCCCAGCAAGGACGGCGGGCCTCAGCAACGCCCACCCACCTCCGCCGCCTCCTCTCCCCCCGCCGCCGCCCCCTCTACCGTCCTCCGGCTTACGCGGCACTCCACCTCCCCCTGTTCCTCCCCTACCGGCCCAACACCAATCCCTGGCGATACCCCCTGCCCCGGCCCCTCTACAGATTGCCCCAGGGGTGCTCCACCCTGCACCTCCACCAGTGGCGCCCCCGCTTCACTCCTCTTCCCCGGCCCGCCTCCAGCAGGTCCTGGACAAGGGCCTGGGGGCGGATGGCACGGTCCTGCCTCCTCCCCCGCCGCCTCCTCCTCTGCCCCTCGCCGGAGCGCGAAGCTCCTCACCCTGCCCGTCGGGGCCCCTTCCTGTGCCGGCGCTTCCGTTGGCGGGGGCGATGGCCTCCCCGCCTCACCACTCCATGCACGATATGGCAGCCAAGAGGCACCATCCCGCCAACCTGCCACCTATCAGCGATGCCCGCAGTGTTCTGTTGGAGGCCATACGAAAAGGTGGGCATGTTTTGGAGACTTTTCCAAACTTCTTAAAGACACTGCTATCATTTCTGTGTAGCTGTTCAAATTTTTATTTCATTCACCCAGCTAGGGGTGCGGCCATTGATTATTTTATTGATTAGTTTTCTTGATTAAAATACGTTGCATTGTGTAACAAACAACAACTGTATTTCGGTGCCTAAAACGCAACTACAGTGGTACCTTGACTTAAGAGTGCTCCATTTTAAGATTGTTTTCAGATAAGAGCTGTCTCTCATCGAATTGTTAAGCTTTAAGTTGTAAGCAAGAATTCTAGTTACAAGCATCCCCGCCAGTAGTTGGCATAGAAAATGTCACAGTGAACCCTGTAAGATCCACCCCAAAAAATGTTTTAACTTGCTAGCATTAAATTATCGCTACAGATTGACATAACTTAGTTTTTCAACCATGGGAAGGAAGCAAGTGAGTGTGAAGGAGAGTGCAGAAAAGAGGAGGCGGATGATATTTATTGAACTAAATAAATAAATGATCCAAATTAGTAATTTATCCATGAAAATATGAAAAAGCTGCTAATGGTGTGTTTGACGAGGAGGCAGCTGAAAATAAACGCCCTAGAAGTCCATTCTCCAAAGTAAATTCTTATTACTGGTACATTACTTCATAAAATACGGTAGTTGTTAGAAGTATTGTATTTTTGTACTATATTTTTTATCTAAAAGTTAATTTTTCTTTAAAAAGCCAAGACATGCACCTGGGGATAGATTGGCAACACTAAATTCGCCCTATTGTGTGAATGCTTTTTTGTCTGTCTTGGCCCTGCGATGAGGTGGCGACTTGTCCTTGGTGAACCTCTCCTTTATACCTCGGTTGGTAGAGTGGCCGTGCCAGCAACTTGAGGGTTCCAGATCCGATCCCCGCTTCCGCCATCCTAGTCACTGCTGTTGTGTCCTTTGGCAAGACACTTTACCCACCTGCTCCTAGTGCAACCCACACTGGTTTAAATGTAACTTAGATATTGGGTTTCACTATGTAAAAGTGCTTTGAGTCACTAGAGAAAAGCGCTATATAATTCACTTCACTTCTCCGAGAGGTGACAAGCAGTAGAAGATGGATTAATGGCAGTTGTGCTGTTGTGGGAGTGTAGAGCACCAACTAGATGGATTTATATTCATTTCAATTCGAGACATTTATTGGAGATACGGGTGTTTGGAGTTAAAGGCTCACGCACTGTTTCCATGCCCCAAATTAGTCTGATTACTCAAATTGTGGGCTCTACCGAGGATGTCGTTATGGTTTGTGCAGCCCTATAAGACACTAGTGATTTAGGGCTATACAAATAATCATTGATTGATTGATTGATTGATTTTTTTAATTTTCACACCTATATGTAATGTCCCAGTGTCCATGCACACCCTCTTATCAAATGTCACTATTGGGCATACGCCGCATGCCTCCCGTACACCGGTGGTGTGTGCCTATTTCCTTTTAGCACAGATTAGTGCAAACTACGGCCTGCCAGCGTCCAAAATCCGACCCGCTGGAAGTCTCCCGCTTCTTTGTTAGCTACCTCTCTTTGTGTATAATGTATATTTTCTGCTGGATCTACTCTCTCGTTTATGCGGCCCCCTTTTTTTGCTGCAACTCTTACCTATACTTTAATATTGTACATCAGGGGTGTCCAACTAATTTTAGCTCAGGGGCCGCATGGAGGGAAATCTGTGCACACGTGGGCCGGACTACTAAAATCATGGCATTGAAACTAAAAAATAAAATCAACTTCAGATTGTTTTCTTTGTCTTACTTTGGCCAAAAATAGCACAAATGCATTCTGAAAATATGACAACAAAAGTATAGAAAAAAATACCCGGCAGCGGTAAAGTTTAGATCAGGGGTCCTCAAACTAAGGCCTGCGAGCCCAATACGGCCCGCCAGCATCCAAAATACGGCCAGTGGGAAGTCTCAAAATTTTTAATTTTTTATTTGTCCTTTCTAATCTGTTTTCTACCGCTTGTTACTCTCGGGGTCTCTTAGCCGCTCAGGGAAATCATATTGTCTAAAAATGCATTTTCCATCGATAACGTAACATCATCGCACTTGCGCCACAGTGTCGGGAGAGCGTACGGCAAGTGCGCTCTCTTTAAGACAATTAGTGCAAAAGGAATATATATATATATATATATATATATATATATATATATATATATATATATATGCATAAATAAAATACAGTCGTGGTCAAAAGTTTACATACACTTGTAAAGAACATAATGTCATGGCTGTCTTGAGTTTCCAATAATTTCTACAATAACATTGCAACACATGCCAATACGGCTGGTTTAGTTTACTAGATTACAATTTTAAATTTACCGCGGAGTTTCTTGTTGAAAACTTGGCGGAATGATGACGCGTGCGCGTGAGTTGGAGGGGACATATTTGCGCAGCACCACTAGCGGCTAAAAGTCGTCTTTTCTCATCGTGCAATTACACAGTATTTTGGACATCTGTGTTGCTGAATCTTTTGCAATTTGTTCAATTAATAATGGAAAAGTCAAAGTAGAAAGATGGAGGTGGGAAGCTTTAGCCTTTAACCCTACAAACACACAGTGTTTCCTTGTTTAAAATTCCCGGAGGTGAGGCTTTACGATGGATCAGAGCGGTCAAGCGAACATGGATCCCGACTACTTGCCAACCGGCAGGTTTCGGTGAGAAAATTGTGGTAAAAAGTCGCCTCTTACCGGAGATCAGCGGAACTTCTGTCGTGCTGCTGCTGCCGTGACTAATTCCCTCAGAGACTGGCGTCAAGACACCCGTAGACACACCCCTCCGACTATCAGGTACTATATAATCTCACTAAAACACTAGCAACACAATAGAAAGATAAGGGATTTCCCAGAATTATCCTAGTAAATATGTCTAAAAACATCTGAATCGCTCACAACGCAATCGCCTTTCTTAACTTTATTTTTTTTAATTTTTTTTTGTAGTCCTTCGCTATCATTATCCTCAGCCACAAATCTTTCATCCTCGCTCAAATTAATGGGGAAATTGTCGTTTTCACGGTCCGAATAGCTCTTTTTGTTGGAGGTTCCCATTATAAACAATGTGAGGATGTGAGGAGCCCTCACACGGGTGACGTCATCGTCTGCGTCTTCCAGTAAAGGCAGAGCTTTTTTATTAGCGACCAAAAGTTGCGACCTTTATAGTCGATGTTCTCTACTAAATTCTTTCAGCAAAAATATGGCAATATCGCAAAATGATCAAGTATGACACATAGAATCGACCTGCTATCCCCGTTTAAATAAGAAAATCTCATTTCAGTAGGCCTTTAATATTTGGTTACATGTCCCTTGGCAAGTTTCACTGCAAAAGGCGCTTTTGGTAGCCATCCACAAGCTTCTGGTCGAATTTTTGACCACTCCTCTTGACAAAATTGGTGCAGTTCAGCTACATTTGTTGGTTTTCTGACATGGACTTGTTTCTTCAGCATTGTCCGAACGTTTAAGTCAGGGCTTTGTGAAAGCTATTCTAAAATGTTAATTCTGGCCTGATTTAGCCATTCCTTTACCACTTTTGACATGTGTTTGGGGTCCTTGTACTGTTGGAACACCCAACTGCGCCCAAGACTCAACCTCCGAGCTGATGATTTTAATTTTTCCTGAAGAATTTGGAGGTAATCCTCCTTTTTCATTGTCCCATTTACTCTCTGTAAAGCACCAGTTCCATTGGCAGCAAAACAGGCCCAGAGCATAATACTACCACCACCATGCTTGACGGTTGGTATGGTGTTCTTGAGATTAAAGGCCTCACCTTTTCTCCTCCAAACATATTGCTGGGTATTGTGGCCAAACAGCTAATTTTTTGTTTCATTTGACATCACATGGACAAAGATAAGACCTTCTGGAGGAAAGTTCTGTGGACACTTTTAAATCCAAATCAAAAGACAGTGTGTGCCCTGCCGGATACTGTTCTAGATGAGGGTTGCTACTGTTCTGTACAGGCTTACCAGTAGTGTGGAATACAGAGTTATTGGTAATCAAGTTTGAAGTGCACTAATGCAGCGTCAAGAGGTATGTGTACGTTTTTTAATTTGCCTCGTAATATACCTGCTTCATTCTCTTCCATCTCATTCCTATTTCGTTCGGGGTTCCTAATCTACCTTCTTAAATAGTGCTTCTTTCGATGCACTTCAGAATGTTCCATTATTCTAATTTGTGAAGCAAATAAACAGTTTCCTCTTCATTATAATTTTTGCTTATGTTATTATTGAATTGTATCTGCTTCCGGGTTACATGACCCGCATTAAGACTGGCAAACGTGCTATACAAAAAGTCCCCTCGGGCGGCACACATTCACTACAGAGATCTGGTTTTCAGTAGCATAATCTAGGTGTGGGCAGCACGGTGAAAACAGGGGTTAGTGCATGTACCTCACAATACAAAGGTCCTGAGTTGTCCTGGGCTCAATCCCGGGCTCGGGATCTTTCTGTGTGGAGTTTGCATGTTCTCCCCATGACTGCGTGGGTTCCCTCCTGGTACTCCGGCTTCCTCTCACCGCCAAAGACATGCACCTGGGGATAGGTTGATTGGCAACACTAAATTGGCCCTAGTGTGTGAAAGTGAGTGTGAATGTTGCCTGTCTGTGTTAACCCTGTCATGAGGTGATGACTTGTCCAGGGTGTACGCCGCCTTCTGCCCAAATGCAGCTGAAATAGGCTCCAGCACCCCGTGCGACCCCAAAAGGGACAAGCGGTAGGAAATGGATGGAATCTAGGTGTGTTAGTCTGCTTTTTCAAAACCGAACACAATCGGATTGAGGAGTGTTCATGGGGTGTAGGAGGCTTATTTAGAGCTAAACTATTTGAGAAATCGAAGTAATTTAGAGCATGGACATGTACTGAGTGACAGAACCAATTAAGCTGGTAAATTGAGGTACTTTTTTACACAATGAAAACGTGTCTTAAGCCTTACCTTTTTTACTTTTCTCTCGCCTTCTTTAGGCATTCAGCTGCGAAAGGTGGAGGAGCAGCGAGAGCAAGAGGCTAAACACGAGCGAGTGGGCAACGACGTGGCCACCATCTTGTCCCGACGCATCGCCGTGGAGTACTCCGACTCGGAGGACGAGTCAGAGTTTGACGAGGGGGACTGGATGGAATGATAGTCAGCCTGCGGACACCTTCTTTTCCTTTTGCGTCTGTCTTGTCGTGGAGAACTCCCATTGCTGTCCGTGTTGTGGTCTTTTTTTAGTGGTTCCGGACTTCATTCCGTTCTGTTTTCTTTTAAGAATAACCACTTTTTCCTTTTCTTTTTTTTTCGTGTCTTACCTGTAATGTATAAAAGAAAACAGAAAAAAGACATGAAGGCATGATGCAATTAGTTCTTTAGCACATTTTCACCACTTTGTGGATGGATATAATAATATTACATGCTCTTTTTTTCCGCTTTTTTGTTTTTTATCAACATACCTGCAGTTTTCTCAGGCTCCATTGCTTCATGTAGCCTCAGAACAAAACAGTGTGTTTGATCGAAGGACTGCACGACCTTTAACCCCAGGGAAATACACGCTTGGAGCGTCTCTCCCTGTCCAGGTGGTGTGGCGTCCTCCAAGGGCCACACATGCTTGTCCATATCAGGAAAGACGAATCTCTGAGCCATTATTTTTAAGAGTATTTTACTTGTCACAAACATGGACACCTGTGAATGGATGTCGCTGTAGTTGTCCCAAATTAATATTTAGTCCAGGTACAATTCATACACCAACAATGAAGGCAGCTTCCCCCTCCACACACACAGAGATACCCTTTACTGTGTAACGAGAGGCCTTACCTCGTTTGCTTCTATGGGGAAAAAAAAAACAGTTTTGTGTGATTAAGACGTTCGGCCATCATTTCTGTCTGTCCTGTTCTTTCTTCGACTTGCCTTATTGTCCGTACAAAAAAACAACACGTGTCGTTGAGTTGATGAATGTATCGTGCCGTTACTACTTCTTACTTGCCTGCGCTTGTATGGATTTGCTCTTTCTATGTTTGGGGGGGATGAGGAAGGACGGAGGGGATGGGGAAAGGCGGCAGAAAAGCCTGGTTCGGAAGACAGAGGAAAAAAGATTAATATCATGTAACTTATGTAACTGTTACAATTTGCTTGAATTAATAAAACTCTAATGAATCCTCTTTGACAATAACTTGGACCCTCTTTGCCCACCGGTGGGAAAAACTATGTTTACAAAATCTAATAATCAAAAGGTTGGGGAGGAAAGGCAGGGTATGTACGAACATTTGTCACAAAATGAATGTCGCTGTCACTTTGAGGAGGAGCTCCTCTTGCCACATACGGTCAATATATGTCGCATTCGCACAAGCAGCCTGTCACATCCTAAATACACTATACTGTCAAAAGTATTTGGCCACCTGCCTTGACTCACATATTCACATATGAACTTGAATACCCATCCCATTCCTAACCCATAGAGTTCAATATGATGTCGGTCCACCTTTTGCAGCTATTACAGCTTCAACTCTTCTTGGAAGGCTTTCCACAAGGTTGCGGAGTGTGTTTATAGTAATTTTTGACCATTCTTCCAAAAGCACATTGGTGAGGTGACACACTGATGTTGGTCAAGAAGGCCTGGCTCTCAGTCTTCGTTGTAATTCATCCCAAAGGTGTTCTATTGGGTTCAGGTCAGGACTTTGTGCAGGCCAGTCAAGTTGCTCCACACCAGACTCTGTCATCTATGTTTTTATGGACCTTGCTTTGTGCACTCGTGCACAGTCATGTTGGAAGAGGAAGTGGCCCGCTCCAAACTGTTCCCAAAAGGTTGGGGGCATGTAAAGTTCCTTTCACTGGAACTAAGGGGCCCAGCCCAACTTCTGAAAAACAACCCCACACCATAATTCCTCCTCCACCAAATTTCACACTCTGTACAATGCAGTCCGAAATGTAGCGTTCTCCTGGCAACCTCAGAACCCAGACTCGTCCATCAGATTGCCAGATGGAAAAGCGTGATTCATCACTCCAGAGAATGCATCTCCACTGCTCTAGAGTCCAGTGGCGACGTGCTTTACACCACTGCATCCGACGCATTACATTGGACTTGGTGATGTATGGCTTAGATGCAGCTGGTCGGCCAGGGAAATCCATTCCATAAAGCTCTCTGCGTACTTTACATGGGCTAATTGGAAGGTCACATTAAGTTTCACGACTGAATTTGTTGCACAGGTGGCATCCTATGACAGTTCCACGCTGGAAATCACTGAACTCCTGAGAGCGGCCCATTCTTTCACAAATGTTTGTAGAAACAGTCTCCATGCCTAAGTGCTTGATTTTATACACCTGTGGCGGGACCAAGTGATTAGGACACCTGATTCTGAACATTTGGATGGGTGGCCAAATACTTTTGGCAAAAGTGCTTTTTTTCACCAAGTACTACTTCAGAAAACAGTTGGCTTTCCAAGTACCACTATGACCAACATTAAAATACCGTAGCGTAGTAGGGCTAACTACTCATTCAAAACAAGGCAGATGTTTTACATAATTATATTTATTATTGTTGGCCACATTACACCCAGTTTGAACAGTAACACTGTTTGAATATGGGAAAATTAAACAGTACTTTAAAAAAAAGTTGTCAGGTGTGGGTCTTGCAGCTAACTGCGGGGTCGTTCTCCCGGGATGCAGACGGACAACTCTGGACAAAGCGTGAAGGTAGGATATGATTTACTCTTCGCAAATCATAACACATACAGAAAACAGGACGCAAACCAAAGGTCGCACGTGAAGCTGAGGTACAAACTTAGCACAGGACTCAAGAACATAGAAACTAGACATGAACCTACGTGCCTGTTGCTTGAAGCAAACAATGAAGCCAGACTGAGCGTGGCGAGAAAGGTGAATAAATAGCTCTCTGATTAGTGGTCGACTGCAGGTGAGCGTGCCGACCACTGAGCAGAGGCAGCTGAACCCAATGATTCCCCATAGAAACCAAAACAAACCAAGAGGTGCACAAAACAGGAATAAGGGAGTCCAAAACTAACAGAACATGACTAAACAAAACATGACCCGGCCACGGATCATGACAAAAGTGATTATTTGACGTACCACTAGATCAGGGTGCCCACACTTTTCTGCAGGCGAGCTACTTTTCAATTGACCAAGTCGAGGGTATCTACCTCATTCATATATATAACTCATATTTATTTATTTATGAAAGAGATAGTTTTGTTAACAAGTTAAAGGTGGTTAATGATAATACAAGCAAGTTCAACACATTTAGATTCCTTTCTTTCATGAAGACAAGAATATAAGTTGGTGTATTTGATTCTAATAACATTTTCAAATGGAGGAGAAAAAAAGTCCTCCTTTCTGTCCAATACCACATGAAAGTGGTTGGTTTTAGCATCTTATTTGTCCAGCCTCCATACTCCTTTTTATACACTTAACAAGAAATACATTGGCGGCAAACTCCGTAGCTTGCTAGCTTGTGCATGCCAGCTTTCTGAGACTCTTATTTTGTTTAACACAGGTAGGTGTAAGCAGCGCTTTTATTGTGAAGACAGGAACTGTGCAGACGGTCTTTAGAGTTTTGACGGCAGGTACGGTGCGAGAGTCTGTTGAAATAAAAAAAGTTTCCCGCCTTCCTGTCGGTTATTTTTTCTTATTAATGATCTGACAACAGCCAGCATCCTCTGACAAGACTCTCAATCAAGTGACGAAAGTGACGTTTTGGTGAAGATTGATGATCGCTAATTTTTTAGGTCTCTTTGTTTTTAATGCCTGGCTGGCGATCGACTGACACACCCTCCGCGATCGCAATTGACGTAACGGGCACCCCTGCACTAGATAGAGCCTGCGTATCATTTGTGGTACACTGCAAAAACTGAAATCTAAGCAAGATTAAATATCTCAAATAAGGGTGATAATTGCTTATTTTCTGTCTGATAAAATAATTCTTCTCACTGAGCAGATTTTATGTAAGAGTGTTTTACTTGTTTTAAGGGTTTTGGTTCTAAAAGATCTCAGTAAGATATTACAGCTTGTTGCTGAGATTTTATGACCTATATTGAGTAAAACATGCTTGAAACTAGAATATCAACTGATGAAATGCTGTGTCATTAACACTCACAAGTATAAAACCACTTTTTTAGAGTAATAATTTCTTACTTCAAGCATGAAAAAAAATCATGATGCCAAGCACATATCATTATGTCAAGATAATGGCACTAGCATTTACTTAATTTTTCAACATATTGAGCAAAAAGGTCTCTTTTTTTTCTACCAAAAAAAGCGCAATTGTTATTAGTGAGAATATACTTATTTTAAAAGGTATTTTTGGGTTCATTGAGGTTAGCTAATTTGACTTGTTTTGAAAAGTCTTGACAAGCCGAATTTTCTTTTTCTATTGGCAGATAATTTTGCTTAGTTTAAATAAAATATCCCTAATTTTTGAATTTTTTTTTCTTGTTTTTGAACACTGACTTTTTGAAGTGTACAGATTACACAGCTTGAGAATCACTGTCCTCTATCGTTGTCTGGAATTTGAGCTAATATCCCTCTCTCAACACAATTTATTCAAAAGCAGTTTTGGATTTTTATGAATTAGGAGTCAAAGATGATGGACTATTCTCCCATCATACACTTAAAGTAATGTTGCAGCTTTTGTTTTTGTTATAAGTATTCATTATTCTTGGCCATTTTTAGCACAGCAGCAAAGCGCTGACTGTACCACTTGCATCAACAAAGCAGGGCATGTATGTGCTTTAACACATATTTAATCTTTTTAGATTAAAAGAAGAAATAAATGTACCAGATTAGTGGAACAGGCCAACACTTTATTATTATTAATAATGTTAACCACAACTCACTTCTCACTATTTAATCAAAGATCAATTTCAATGTATCTATTTAATACTAGGATGGCACACATCAATAAACATTTCTGTAAATGAGGGATATAAAATGCCAACAAGTAATAGCAATAAGATAAAACATTGTCATAGCAATAAAAATAATACTTTACAGACAGATAACAATATATGCAGTAGGTATTCATCAGGAAAATCAATTACATCGGTAAAATATGTGCAGATGTTCTGTGGTTGTGTCCCACTCTACATATACAGTACATATATGCATTGTACACTACGAGGTGCAAAACAGCTGAATATGTACAGTTTGGACTGGATTAGAAAGTACAGAATCCTTGGAACATTGTTTTTGTTGAAATTACATTTGTTCCAAATTAGCAATGAGATGAAAGCAAACACACGTAGGATTTTTCAGGGTGTTCACACATTTTACATTATAATAACAAACGTGATAACAATGGGATAATTAACCTGTATCACAGTAATAATAAACCATATTTAATTGAACTATAATATATTGAATTAAATTTTGAACTATATAAACAACCAGGAAAAACTATTGCATTTTAAGATAAACTCTCCTAAAAAAACATTAATAAAAACTATCTATAAAAACTAATAACTAGCTTCACCATTCTGTGTTTTTCACAGTTTTTGTCACGTCGTCTGTTTTTGTTCTTTATTGCATAACGTTGAAGTAATTTGCTTTAGTTCTTTGTTAAAGGATTAGAATAAAGGTGGGAGACCTTTGAACACTAACTGGTAACACCCGAATAAGTTTTTCAACTTGTTTAAGTTGGGGTCCACGTTAATCAATTAGTGGTACCATTGGGTACCGATGGGTTTGTTTTTCTGGTTGAGCGCAACATAAAAGTCCCTGTTAACATTCTGAGGGACACTGGTGCTTATGATTCTTATATTGTGGGTTCGCTCCTGCCGTTTTCAGCTGAGTCTGACAAAGGGTCATTATCCTTCGCAGGAGAATAGGTTTGTCAGTGTTACACATTCCTTTACACAGAGTGGTATTGTGCTGTAAGCTGGTAGAGGATGAAGTGTCTCTTAGCTTTGCCCACAGAGGGTGTTCACCTTATTCTCAGTGAAGTTTTGCTGCCTGGTAGTCCCACAAGCAACATCTAACTAAAAGCCAGAGGCTTTGTCAAAACCAATGTGCAAAGACTTGGAAGCTCCATCTTTTATTTCTATTCAGTATCACTAGAGGATCTGAATCACAGGTGTCAAACTAAAAGCCCGCCACTTCATTTTATCTGGCCTTCAAAAGCCTAGAAATAATATATATTAATAAAGTAATGTAACTCTTTTGGGAAATAAAAAAAAAATATATATATATTATGAAACATTCAAACCATTTTTTAAATAGAAATACAAACTACTAATAATGATTTCAAAGCAAGTTATCCATCAATTTGTGCAATGTAAAAGTAGAAAGAGATTTCATGGTAAAATTGTAAAATTTACTGAACAACAGTACTTTTTTTACTGTAATAAACTGTGGTGCCGCTTTGGCATTTACAGTAATACACCGGAAAATCTACAGTTGTAAATTTGCGGTAAAAAAAACAAAAACTGTCAGCTCAAGTGCCAAAATTTGACTGTAAAATTGCAGTTTTTTTATTGACAGAAAAAAAACAAATGTAGATTTTATAGTAAAATTCTAGCAACCGAGCTGCCTTTTTTTTAAAACCATGAAAACAGCAGTATTGTTTTTCCATTTACAGTAATATACACTACATTTTGAGGTGAAATTATTGCACCTTACCATATTATTTTTACATTTTAGTTTTTCAAAAATATACTTATAAAATGCATCTAAAAATTGTGTCATAATATTCACTGTTAGATGAGGCCCCATGGGGCCAAACATGACTGCGATGTGGCCCTCGGTGAAAATGACTGATCTAACTCGTGTTTCCAACACAGTCATCACATTAAAAGTGGCCCTTTTTTGTAAAGAAGATCGGCATATTTTGAAGCATTTTTTTTGTAGTGTGGGAGTTTTGAGGTGTCTGCTTATCAGGGCCGGTTCATGACATAAATACAAATGGTTGTTTAGGGACACAACCAGTAGGGTTGCCACATGATGATGGCCTGGGCTTTTGTAAAGATTCGAATATACAGTATAAAATATGACATCAATAAATTTAAGATAAAAATAAATGTTGCTGTCAAAAGTCAATAATAAGGTTATTTGACTCAAATAAGAGTGTGTAACACAACCTACACCTCCTTGCAAAAATCCAAAATGGTTCTTTCCTTCTGGTAGCAGTAAAAAAGCATTGAACACTTCACTGTTCACTAAACACAGCCATTACAACGTCGTCAAAGCTTACCTTTAAAGCATTCACACAGAGCAACATTTGTCAACCAGGACGAGGTGAAAAGACATTGGGTAAAAACATGATACATCTATTTGTGGCAGCGTTATACAAAGTTAGGTTTAAGTTTGACTTTTGCATATCATAGCACATAATTGTGGTGCATTCGGTTCAGTTCAGTTCAGTTTAAGTTTATTTCAAATATGCTTATGATACAATGTAATGCATCACATATTTCCAGTTTTTTCATTACAGCACGTCCGGAAAGTAACCTTCTAAAAGTTTGGAAAAGGGGCATCACAAATTTCTTTATGAATCATTTAGATGCATCAAAGATAATAAAAGTTAAACTAATGGTATATTGTTATGATCATTATTCACTAATGCTAATCCTACATGAATCAGCTAATCTATACCTTACACTATAAAGTAAATGGAAATTTGACAGAATTATAATTGTGTTCAAGTAAATAATGAAAGGTTGTATGGTTATTAAAGTTCACATTCATGCCACTTTGTGCTGAATTTGTCAACATTATATTGTAAACGAAATACCCCAAAATCAGGCCTTTAGTGTCAGCATCTTGTTAGCCATGGTCTGGTGATTTTCTGGTGAAGACGGCTCCCGTGATTGTGCTTGTTCACCTGGCTCCTCTGTGCGTGTGTGAGTGTGTGTGTGTGTGTGCATGTGACTGATGATGGGAGTAGGTGGGTCATTGAGGCATTGTTTTTAAGTCTGCCAAGCACACCGTGTTGCATTTTATTTTATGTACAAAAAGTACTTTATAAATAAAGTTTAATTGACGGATTGATTGATTGATTGATTGAGAAACAAAATAACACCAGATAATTTTGGGGGGGTTGAGGATATTTAGATATTTAGTCAGCAATCTGCTTCCCGTAAAAAGGCCTAACGACGCCACTGGTTTAAATGCTTGATAAAACACATTATTGATGAAGAAACTGAGACATAAACATGTAAATATTGTGGGCTTTCTGATCATGTGTGTGTGTTTGTAAAACAGGGTGTGTGTGATGCGTCAGTGCAGTAGCACTGTGTAGAAATGCTTGTAGTTAGCGCATGTTGCATTTTGCATGTTGATTCTGCCTGCTATTGTCTGCTTTCAGCTACTGCCACCGGCTAGCCCTCCTTACGGGGGGTGAAAAGAGGAGCCGAGCGCGTAAGCCTCCTCTTGCCGGTTCACAGCCGCTCCACTACCAAAACTCCTACAGTGCTTCTTTGCGGCCACACACGGTAACTGGGAGCTTGCGGTCTCAGGCTAAACTGTAGGGGATTCCAGAGCAGCAGTGGGCCCCAGATGCGAGGTATGCAGGCCCACCGTTGCGTGGACACACACTGGCATCCGCCAACCACTGCCCCACCTATAGTCAAATAGTCGTCATCACCCCTCGCCTCCACCCACTGCCTTGTGGTATCTTTAAGAGAAAGAAAGGCTATGGGAGTAACCCAGACAGAAAATCAGGAGTGGAGCCCCTGAGGCGGCTGGGTGTCATTGCTGACCCCCTGCCGGCAGCTTCTGCAGCCAAGCCGATGCCAGATGAATTGCCTTGATTTCCTCTGGGCCACATCGTCACGGCCGAGAGGGGGATCTTGATGACTGGGCAACACAGGATCTCCATATTTTCTGCCCAGGCAAGCGCCACGGAGAGGTCACTCCAGCCTTCACCCAAAAGGGAGGAAACAACACGAAAGCTGGCAGTCCTAAGCTCCAACCAATTGGCGCCAGCTATGACGGGGGGAGGAAGAAATCTCCCAGGCGCACCCTATCGTCACTACTGACGGACGGACGCCTGTAATAAAGATCATGACCCGGAAGCACAGTAGATGTGCTTGGGTCATCCCAATGTGAAGACTGGCACATGTATAGAAGGACGGAAACAATTATTGATGGGTGGGAGTGCATTCATGCAAGAGGAAATTGGTTTACAATCATCTAATCTATATACTGAATGTTAATACAACCTTGATATCAAAAACCTTATTAAAGCAATTTTCCATAGAAAATGTTGGAGACATTACAACCTGCATGCAAAAACCTTATTTAAGTTTTTACATGTGTTTTAAAAGGCTAGTTTTAACAAAATAAAGGCAATAATTATTTTATAGTGAATGGATACACATTAAGTGTGTATGTAGTGTCGTTACTTTAGGTTAAGGGTGTGGTTGGGGCCCTCCAGGAGTTTAATAATAATAATAATAATAAATAAAGAATATTAAAGACCATAATGGGGTTACAAACTAAATTTTGTTTAGGGCCACACAAAACCTAGGGGCATACCTGCTGCTTATGAATCAACTTTATCATGTATGTCAGTTGACAGGATGGCCAAATCAGAAAATATTGTAAAGTCTACTCTGTTGCAGCCTATTCCAGCGGTAAGTGAGACGTTTGAACATCTTGTGGACTGTGTGACTTTGCCTTGTGCAAAATCTGGGTGTAAATTGATCCTCACAGGTATGTGTCTGAGCACCAGATATCCTGTTACCATTCCACTCAGGTCAACAACAGCTAAGGCAGTGGTTAAGGAGTTGTCACACTTTATTGCAGTATTTGCCTTTCCAAAGACAATTCAGAGTGACCAAGGGTCAAATTGTTCGTCACATATATTTCAGTGCTAAAACCATTAAAAAGGAACTGCCCATCATTCACAATCCTTATGTGAGATAAGAATACACGTTTTCCTCTTTCCTTTTCTGTGCATTCTAAGTCATAAAAAATGATAGCAAGAGGTGGCGAACAATGCAGGTAATGGGGATATGATCTATTTTGTTTATAAAGATTTCTAAAAACCTTGAACAGTTTTTTTTATATATATGCTGCAAGTTTGTCCAGCATGTAATGTAGTAGCAAGCACATTAATGATAACATGTAATATTTACAGTATTTTGCTAATTTTAAGCATTACCAAAACCCAGGCCAGCCGGGAGACATAGTCTTCCCAACGTGTCCTGGGTCTTCCCCGTGGCCTCCTACCGGTTGGACGTGCCATAAACACCTCCCTAGGGAGGCGTTCGGGTGGCATCCTGACCAGAAGCCCGAACCACCTCATCTGGCTCCTCTCCATGTGAAGGAGCAGCGGCTTTACTTTGAGTTCCTCCCGGATGGCAGAGCTTCTCACCTTATCTCTAAGGGAGAGCCCCGCCACACGGCAGAGGAAACTCATTTCGGCCGCTTGTACCCGTGATCTTATCCTTTCGGTCATGACCCAAAGCTCATGACCATAGGTGAGGATGGGAACGTAGATCGACCGGTAAATTGAGAGCTTTGCCTTCCGGCTCAGCTCCTTCTTCACCACAACGGATCGGTACAACGTCCGCATTACTGAAGATGCCGCACCGATCCGCCTGTCGATCTCACGATCCACTCTTCCCTCACTCGTGAACAAGACTCCTAGGTATTTGAACTCCTCCACTTGGGGCAGGGTCTCCTCCCCAACCCGGAGATGGCATTCCACCCTTTTCCGGGCGAGAACCATGGACTCGGACTTGGAGGTGCTGATTCTCATTCCGGTCGCTTCACACTCGGCTGCGAACCGATCCAGCGAGAGCTGAAGATCCCGGTCAGATGAACCCATCAGGACGACATCATCTGCAAAATGCAGAGACCGTTTGGAACCCCTCAACGCCTTGACTGCGCCTAGAAATTCTGTCCATAAAAGTTATGAACAGAATCGGTGACAAAGGACAGCCTTGGCGGAGTCCAACCCTCACTGGAAATGTGTTCGACTTACTGCCGGCAATGCGGACCAAGCTCTGGCACTGATCGTACAGGGAACGGACCGCCACAATAAGACAGTCCGATACCCCATACTCTGAGCATTCCCCACAGGACTTCCCGAGGGACACGGTCGAATGCCTTCTCCAAGTCCACAAAGCACATGTAGACTGGTTGGGCAAACTCCCATGCACCCTCAAGAACCCTGCCGAGAGTATAGAGCTGGTCCACAGTTCCACGACCAGGACGAAAACCACACTGTTCCTCCTGAATCCGAGGTTCGACTATCCGACGTAGCCTCCTCTCCAGTACACCTGAATAAACCTTACCGGGAAGGCTGAGGAGTGTGATCCCACGATAGTTGGAACACACCCTCCGGTCCCCCTTCTTAAAAATCTAGCTGTAAACACTGATTGCATTGTTGCATTTTTTTCACATTTCATGAACTTACATTCATATTTTGTGGAAGTATTATTCAATAAATATATTTATAAAGGATTTTTGAATTGATGCTATTTTTAGAATATGTTTTTAAAAATCTCACATACCCCTTGGCATACCTTCAAGTACCCCCAGGGGTACGCGTACCCCCATTTGAGAACCACTGCACTAGTGGTCAGAGGAGCCATGTGAGCAAGGTGATATTTCACTATGCCAGAATAGTTCCTTGTGTTAGTTTTTAAAATAACAAAGTCACTCTAACTTGGACAATACGCAGGTCAAGGCATGTAAATTGAGTGTTGTTGGAAGTTTTTTTTATTGCTTTATAACTTCTTACTAGCAGTTTTTTTTATTTATTTAGAACACACATAAGTATTAGAAGTACCTGTGAAGCACTAAAAGTACCTGGGAATCCACTTGAACAGAAAACTAGACGAGAAGGACAGCAGCAAAGCAGTATACAAGAAGGGCATGACCAGACTGGATACTTCCTGAGAAAGCTTGGGTCCTTAAATATGTGTAGCAAGCTGTCGGAGATCTTCTACCATTCTGTGGTAGCCAGTTCCTGTACTTTGCTGTGGTTGGCTGAGGGAACAGCACCAGCAAAACTGACATAAGTCGGCTGGACAAACTGATACGAAAATCCGGCCAAACTATTGGCACGCAGTTGGCGGCGTTTGTCTCACTGAATGACAGCAGGACACTGGACAAACTGCTATGCATCATGGGCAATCATGCTCACCCATTCCACCAGACAATTAAAGGACAGCGGCGTTCACACTCCAACAGGCTTCTCCAGCTTGGTTCCTATTGTGAAAGCTACAAGAACTCCTTCAGTCCGCACTCCGTCCAGCTGTACAAACACTCTTAGTACGGTAATAGATCATTGTTGTCTATTACTAATCTGCATTAACGTTTCCACACCTTTCTTTGTTCATAATGTATATTTAAGCTGTAATAAGGGACAAGCGGTAGAAATGGATGGCTGAATGGATTTACTTTTAATTTATCTATTTTTTTAAGATGTCCCATTCTATTGCTGCTGTTGTTATTCACAATCTCTTTCGTGTTGGTCGACTACATTCAATTTATCATTTAATCCTCTTTTTGTGCCCTCGACAGTGTTTAGTTATCCTTTCCTTTTGTTTTGTAATTGAGCTACTGTTTAAAATAATTTCCCTTGAAGATAAATCAAATGTTGTCCAAGTCTAATAAGGATTGTGGATGATGGGCAAAATCCCATAAAAGTGCAGTTACTCTTTTATGATAATTGCTAAACTATTATAAATAAAAACTGCTAATTTAGCAATACATAGACAAGTGATTAATTAGTAAAATATGATACACTGTTTAAGGTTCTGAATTGTTGGTTGATAAATGGAAATTATTTTGTTGCATTCGCAGTGTGTATATTTCCTTGGATGTTGGCTTGAATTTCTCTCATTCTTTCCTCACTTAACTTTCAATGTGTTGCTTTTTTTCCTTGATGGGTCTCGTTGGACCTGGCGGGCCCGTGCACCAAATCCCAGAGTCTGCAGGGACTCGGTGAAGTAGCGTTGTGTTGGAGACACGCATAGCATCACCAATAGCTTTGCGTCGCCACCTGGAAGATGGAAATTGAAAGTTGGTCCAACATAAAAGTTTTTTGTTGGAAGTCTTACTACCTATGGCGTCCTTGAGCAGGTGTGTGAGCTTGCTGTTCCTGTAAGGGATGTGAGATCTCTGCTCGGCCAGCGCACCAAGGACGTCTGAGAGGGCAGAGAGACTGCGGTTGATGCAGGACACCTCCCACAGGGCTGCGCCTGAAACTCTAGTCATATCTGACGCACACAACTTTGTGGTAAGTGTGTGTTTAAGTGTACATAAGACGGGTATTTCTACCTCCTCACCAACACACTCACTCCCTGCAAGGTCCACAAACTGCAGCTTGGTCTTGAACACAGCCCGGGTGGTGCCCAATCTTGGGGAGGTGCAGGGAGACTGTGACGGGGAAGGACAAGGGGAAGAGGCGGGGCTTCCAAGGCAATCATCCCGTGGGCTCCACCGCTCCTGTGTGGGGTGTTGCATGCTCTTCTTGGCGCTCTGCAGCCTGCGTGCTAAAGGAGGAAGAGCACATGGATGAAGGTCTCGCTTCAAATCTCAGAGAGAAAGTAACATTCTCACCCAGGGCTCGAGCATTGGGACTCTTGGAGGAAATAGTGAGCGTGACAATGAGGTGGGAACGTGAGGAGTCGGCGTGCACTAGGGTGGGACAATGAGCTCTGATCTTCACCACTCTGCTCATGATGTGCGTCACGTCACAAGTATCACTTACAGGCCTGCAGAAGGAAGAACAGTCAGGATGCTTCTTAGGTTGCATTGATTTCTATGTTGGAACTTGAGTTAACATTTTATTGTATTTTTTGAAGGGACAATACTTTTGAAAGTACACTTATACACACTGCTACCTCGGTTTTCGTACACCCACGCAAAAGATTTCGTATACCGTCTCTGTTACCTTCATCATCTTCGTCTTCAGCTTGAAGGTGCGTTTGGGCTATTTTTACTTCACATGCTCATGTTGAAATTCAGGATTCATGTAGCCCAAGACAATGAAAATACCAGTGGGCGTATCAATTGAAATATCGATCGATGGGTATTTGTATCGGATTGATACTAGTGCGTTGGGATGGATACTTTTATCTGCAGTTTATTGTCCACGCAACTTGAAAATTTCTGATATTTTTGTTGTTTTGCTGACATTTTTATATTTATGATCTTGTTACATTAGTTTTTTTTTAGCTTTTGCATGAGTGACTTTTTCTAAAATTATTGTATGTCCGTCATAAAAGAATTATTTTTGATGAATTGTATACTATTACATTGCTTTACAGTGAAGTGAATTATACTTATATAGCGCTTTTCTCTAGTGACTCAAAGCGATTTTACATAGTGAAACCCAATATCTAAGTTACATTTAAACCAGTGTGGGTGGCACTGGGAGCAGGTGGGTAAAGTGCCTTGCCCAAGGACACAACGGCAGTGACTAGGATAGCGGAGGCGGGAATCGAACCTGGAACCCTCAAGTTGCTGGCACGGCCACTCTACCAACCAAGCTATACCTCCCTTTCATGTTTATTTTGCATGCAATTTTTCCAATGTGTTTAATCGTCTTAATCTAACAAACTAGAGGCAAATTCACTAAATTATACATTGATCATGACATTTCAAATCAAATTAGGGTGCACAATAAATATCAAACAGATAATTATTGTCCAATATGAGGAATAATGATGTCACACGGATACATCTGATAACATTAGAAACAGCTTAACAACAGATGAATAAATACAAGAAAATCATTACAATAAATCAAGATTACCTGTACTGTGCTATAGGTGGGTTATGGTGAGCAAATCAAACGCTCCTTTTCTCCCACTCATGCTGTGAACTTGCCTTGGGCTCATTGTAAACAAAGATGACATCAATCGTGTGGGACATCTTTACTGTTTCAGAGTAAGACGTTTCGCATGCAATTCACACCATTTGTAAAGAATTCCGTTCAAGTGTCAAAATGTTCAACGCATTTAGGACATGCGGGCTCATTCAACAAACATTCCGTGATATTACCGGTTTTAGAGTAATTCATAATTTTCATAGATTTTTTTTTTTTTTTTTTTAATTTTGACTACTCCTCCCAATTTTTGCAACTAATGCAAACCATTCCACCGTTAAAGCATTTGTCTTAGTTAGGATAATAAAACTTTGTATTTTTAAACCCCAAAACTTCCCACTTTTTACAGTATTCATGATTTTCCAAATATAATTGGACAATACAATTAGTACTCTTCCCACCATTGTCACTTTCTGTTGCCATTGTTTTCACCCTGAAAATCACATTGAAGGCAAGTTAATGTTCCACACTATCGTAAAATACATTTATTTAGTCTGAAATTAGCAAAAAAGCAATCTGGGTAATGAGGTAATTTTGACCTATTACATTAGGATTAACCATTGGCAGTAGGGGTGTGGTAAAAAATCGATTCGAATATGAATCGAATCGTTTACGTTGTGCGATTCAGAATCGATTCTCATTTTTTTTAAATCGATTTTTTTAATTAATTTTTTTTTATTTTTTTTAATCAATCCAACAAACCACTACACAGTAATAACATAACAATGGAATCCAATTCCAAAACCAAACCTGACCCAGCAACACTCAGAACTGCAATAAACAGAGCAATTGAGAGGAGACAAACACGACACAGAACAAACCAAAAGTAATGAAACAAAAATGAATATTATCAACAACAGTATCAATATTAATTATAATTTCAGCATAGCAGTGATTAAAAATCCCTCACTGACATTATCATTAGACATTTATAAAAATAATAAAAAAGAACAATAGTGTCACAGTGGCTTACACTTGCATCACATCTAATAAGCTTGACAACACACTGTGTCCAATGTTTTCCCAAAGATAAAATAAGTCATATTTTTGGTTCGTTTGATAGTTAAAACAAATTTACATCATTGCAATCAGTTGATAAAACATTGTCCTTTACAATTATAAAAGCAATTTTTTTTTTTTTTATCTACTACTCTGCTAGAATGTCAGCAGACTGGGGTAGATCCTGCTGAAATCCTATGTATTGAATGAATACAGAATCGTTTTAAATCGGAAAAATATCGTCTTTGAATCGAGAATCGAATCGAATCGAAAAAATCGATATATTATGGAATTGTGACCCCAAGAATCGATATTGAATCGAATCGTGGGACACCCAAAGATTCACAGCCCTAATTGGCAGCCACATTTGTATTTCAATCAATAGTCCTCTTAAGGCATAATTTGCAATAATTTAATGTCAGTTTATTTAAACATTATAACTGTGATTTGATTGTGTTTTTGTAACATACTTTATGAGAAACTTCACATTGAAGTAATTTTGGAAAGGCAAACATCTAATAGCAAAATAAGAGGAAGAGGAAGACAAAAGAAGGGGAATATACGGTAGTTATTCCGGGGTAAAGGAAGAGTTGACACTTGACAAGTACAATTATATGTTTGTCATACAGTAGTATGTACAGATAGATACAGATAGACGACCAGCTGTGTTCTTACTCCTGTGTGAGGGAGGAGACCTGGCTGGAACTGCAGGATGTAGAGACGCTTTCCCGGCGATGGACTGCGCTGACGTTTGGTTGGTCGTCCCCAGACAGCAGGTCCAACACATCGTTGTTGTACACCTCGATCACCGACATCTCCACCGTGTGGCTGGAGGGAGGCTTCTCGGAGATCAGCCTGCCACATAGGTTAACTTGCTAACTTTCATTCTAACTTGAACACCTGATGAGATTACAATGAATGGATGTTTTACCGAAATAACTCCGCGGAGGCCTTGAGAATGACTCCTTGCTGCAGCCCTGAGCGGCTGCCAAACGCAGGTGATCCCATCATAGTGTGAGTCTTCCCACTTCCTGTCTGCCCGTATGCCATAATGCATACGTTGTAGCTGCAAGCGTGCATGAATGAATGACTCTATACACTACACTTGTGTTGCTGTTTGATAGGGGTGTCCCGATCCAATATTAATATTGGTCCGATACCAAAAAAACAAGTATGGGATGATATCTGTTTGTACCAAAAATCTACGATACAAGCGCTGCGATACAAGCAGTCCTGCTGCGCCCGTTATCATCTAAATAGGTTGTATTCAGGGCTTCACGGTGGGATAGGGGTTAGTGCGTCTGCCTCACAATACGAAGGTCCTGCAGTCCTGGGTTCAAATCCAGGCTCGGGATCTTTCTGTGGGGAGTTTGCATGTCCTCCCCGTGAATGCATGGGTTCTCTCCGGGTACTCCGGCTTCCTCCCACTTCCAAAGACATGCACCTGGGGATAAGTTGATTGGCAACACTAAATTAGCCCTAGTGTGTGAATGTGAGTGTGAATGTTGTCTGTCTATCTGTGTTGGCCCTGCGATGAGGTGGCGACTTGTCCAGGGTGTATCCCGCCTTCCGCCCGATTGTAGCTGAGATAGGCGCCAGCGCCCCCTGTGACCCCGAAAGGGAATAAGCAGTAGAAAATGGATGGATGGATGGAGGTTGTATTCACCTGACCTTACATCCGGCTCATTAAATATGCCATGGTCAAGAAAGCGTCTGCGGTCAAAGGGTTCTGGGCGCATTTTGCCTTTCTTGAAGAAAAATGCCCGGCAATGCATTGTTTTAGGCAATTGGAACCATCCAAATCGTGAAAAAGATCTAAGTTTCTTTGGAGTTCCTCGAGAGATAATCAAGATGGGCAAAAGAGTGCAAGATTTTTTGAAACGACGACAAGAAAAGTCTCTCAAATATAGCACTCCAGTCCAAAGGAGCAGAGTCAAAGAACCCACGAGTTTACAGTAATCACTTTGATAGATATATTTTTAATTTTCAGTATTTCCTATTTACGTATTATTTTGATACTGTTTGTATGTTATCTTGTTTTGGAGTTCTTAAAACAAATTTTCGTGACGAGTGTTTCGTAAAGCACTAACTCAACGAGTCTAAATAAAAGAAAGCAAATGTGAGATAAACCTAAAAAGAGTTAAGCTTTTACAAAAGGCAGCAATCATAAACAAAGCTTTTAATACAAACAGAACTTTGAGATCTATAGTTATATTTTGGTGATGACAGGGAAAACCATGCATACTCGTAATGACACAGGCAACATCAACAATGCAACATAGCTGAAACTTACTCGGTCATGCAGTTATAGTGAACTGTAATTACTTTGCCGCCTTTCCTTAACAACCAGCCAGGTCTTCAGTGATGTATTTATTTATCTTAATGAGTGGTTAACATAATAGGAAAATAAAAACAGTAAATCAAGGCTATCGAGTGGTACTCACAGTTTGTTTGCTAAGTCGCATCCTCGCAAGAGCACCAGCTAGTTGGACATCTGGTGAACGCAGTCAAAGGATAATCCATGAGATCACTCGACAAATCTTATTTTGATCACGTACAGGGATCGATTCCAATGCATTGTTGGTTTTTTGCTCTTATCTGCTTTTAGCGCTAAGATCTAGACCCCTTGCGTACTTAGATAATGTGCATGCTATTTGCTGCACAGTAGCCATGTTGGTTTGGTTGACCACGACTTCCGGTCAAAAGTCATGAAAATGAATATAACCTATACCTACCAATAAGAAAAAAAGGTTTGTATTTAAGTGAAGTCACTAACAAAAGGTAAAAATGGTAGGCTATAGGCTACAGGGAGCAGCAGCTACACAACAGCTAAGCACACAAGCTAGACATACGTAATAAGTGTTCTTAATTTCACACTATTTCAGTTTAAACAATATAAACAGGAGTCAATAATTATAGTTGAATATTACTTACAGATAGAAGTCTTAAAGGCAGAAAAGTAATTAAAAGTATCCAGTAACAAGCGTGTCCACATCCTTTGCCTTCCTGCGTCAAGAGCTTAAATTAATTATTGTGGACTCAAGGTATCAGCCAGAAAACTTACCACTCCACTACAACTAAATGGCATCATAAATTAATTCCAGACTCTTAATGATAAATCATTTAATGTTTTTATTTCCTACCATTGTTCTCAGTTTGACTAATTTCACTTTATCAAGCCCTCTCTAATATTACAAAATAAAAAAATGTATGTATGATTAAGGCTTCACGGTGGCAGAGGGGTTAGTGCGTCTGCCTCACAATACGAAGTTCCTGCAGTCCTGGGTTCAAATCCAGGCTCGGGATCTTTCTGTGTGGAGTTTGCATGTTCTCCCCGTGAATGCGTGGGTTCCCTCCGAGTACTCCGGCTTCCTCCCAATTCCAAAAACATGCACCTGGGGATAGGTTGATTGGCAACACTAAATTGGCCCTAGTGTGTGAATGTGAGTGTGAATATTGTCTGTCTATCTGTGTTGGCCCTGCGATGAGGTGGCGACTTGTCCAGGGTGTACCCCGCCTTCCGCCCGATTGTAGCTGAGATAGGCGCCAGCGCCCCCCGCGACCCCAAAAGGGAATAAGCGGTAGAAAATGGATGGATGGATGTATGATTAAGGCTGATTAACCTAATTAATAATTAACTAATTTACTCAGTTAAGGATCCAAAATAGAAGTGAAAAAGTTGTACCGGGACACTCCTACCGTTTGACACTTACCCATCCAGCACAGATGTTAAGAGAGGCTTGATTTCCTCAAATACAGTTTCCTGGGAATCTTCTGGGCCATGCACCCTGGAGGAATCAGAACACTGTGATTAAAACATTAAAATGACAAGTTTATACGATTTTTGTACCTCTCAAACTCAAACATCTTGCTTTGCGCTGGCACTCCCGCCTTCATGCAGTTGACTACCACTGTGTCCTGGAACACACCAAGAGTACGTATGTGAGGACGTGTAAGTGTAGGAAAGTTTAAATGCCGATGATATTTACATCACTGATCGCATGCACAATTTGCTCCGAGGACACCGGTCTGAAAGTGAAGACCATCATATTAACAAACCTATAACTCAACAATGTTTTTTGGGTCTAAATACGCACCCTGACCCAAGAAGCGGGGACTGGACTTGGTCGAAAGGTAGAAGAGGACGCACTCGGCAGTGGACACGGATGTTCCCTCGGAGCTCCTGCAACACGAAAGTGTTCCCCCTAGTGTCACCTAACACTTGATGGACGCACTGACCAGACTTGTCCAAGACCCACCACCAGCGTGTTATGAAGGTCTTTCCTTCTCTGCCTCTCTGCGTTGCACTTCACCCGCTCCTCCTCCAGAGAGTGCTCCAGAGCCGTCAACTGAGCCTGTAAATCTGCACAGAAATAGTTCACAAGAACAAGTTAACAAACGATGTGGTCATCTACATATAACATGAGGAGGGATGATATACTGTACTATTTGGCGCTGTAATGCTGAGGTCAACATTCAAGACAGGACTACTTTAGTTCACGTATTCATTCCTATGAGGCTAACAGACCAAAAAGAGCAACCATGTTATATGGCAAAAACAAACAAACTCAGGCTAAAACTATATACAAATTAATAATAAAAATAATTCAAAAAGAGGCATTAACAAATAAAATGCAAAACAGGAACATTAAAAAAAAAAACAAGTACAAGCGACAGTATTATGGCCCAGACGCCACACTCTGTATTACATCATATTGTAGCAGATTTTAAAACAGCAAAATTGCACGAAAAACAAACAAAAGATGTATGAACAAATCAAATGCAAAAAAGGAGAACTTTTAAAATTAAACAAGCTATTATAGCACAGACATCACACTTTATAATATTGCATCATTATATATATATATATGTGTGTGTTTATATATATGTATGTATATTGTATACAGCATGTACTGTAACTGTATCGTTGCATATTCTCCACATGTATGCACATTTTCTCTTTACACCAATGTATTTGTACTGCTTGGTTGGATTTCAAAGCATTTTTATTCAGTGTGTAATATATGAAGTTTTACTTCATCGATTATGATTCAGAAAATGAATAACAATGTGTCGTCTCCTTGTGGTTGGGGTGTGATGAGCAGGTAAAGTATTGTTAAGCGGCAAAAAAGTGAAAAAAAGGTGTATATTGCTACTGTGGCACATATATCTACTTAATACCTGCATTATCCTTTCCATCCTTTATAACTGAGCTACCGTGTGGAACAATTTCCCTTGTGGATCAATAAAGTTTGTCTAAGTCTAAGTGTAAAGTTTGTGTGGGCGTTGCACACATTTACACCCTTACTTTGACTCTCATCTCCTCTGGATCCTTTCAGAGAACAGCTGCTCTGTTGTGTCAGCTCCTTCTGAAGCTGCTTACTCTGCTCGTCCAGCTCAGTAGCAAAACTCACATAGACTGCAAAAACCTCACTAAGGCACTGCTTCAAAGCCTGACAGCAGCAGCACAAAAGAAAAATGTCAATTGAGCAAAATGTAAGAGCATCGTATCTCCAATTAGTGTGTACAGTATTCCTTGTGTTCATAATATACCTGGACGTCAGAAATGAGTTTGACAATTGCTAAGCAGGTGATCTTCTTCTCCTCTTCTTCTTGTTGTTGACGTTTGAGGGCTTTGGTGTTTTCTTCATGTTCTTGATGCAGTTTCCCCAAGGACTGAAACATTACATTAAGTTTCATTGGAGCTTGCCCTTATTATTGGTATCTAACTATTTTGTACTCAGTGCATCCAGAAAGTATTCACCGCGCTTCACTTTTCCCAAATTTCGTTAGGTGACATCCTTCTTCTAAAATGAAATAAATTCATTGTTTTCCTCAATATTCTACAAACAATAAATACCCCATTAAGGCAATGACAAAATATTTTTGTATATGTATTTAGCACGTATAGTATAACTAAAAAACTATTAAATCCAAAGTACATAAGTATTCACAGCTTTTGCTCAATACTTTGTTGATGCACCTTTAGCAGCAACGACAGCCTCAAGTATTTTTTAATACGATGCCAAAAGCATGGCACACCTATCTTTGGGCAGTTTCGCCCATTCCTCTTTGCAGCACCTCTCAAGCTCCATCAGGTTGGATGCGAAGTGTTGGCTTTCATCCAGGATGTTTCTGTACATTGCTGCATTCATCTTAGTCTAGTCAGGGAGGAGACCAAGAACCCGATGGTGACTCTGTCAGGGAGTAAAAAGTTTGCCAAAATGCACATGAAAGACTCTAAAACTATGAGAAACAAAATGATCTGGTCTGATGAGACAAAGATCAAACTCTTTGGGGTGAATGTCAGGCGTCATGTTTGGAGGAAACCAAGCACCGCTCATCACCAGGCCAATAACATCCCTACAGTGAAGCAGGGCGGTGGAAGGACATCATGCTGTGGGGATGTTTTTCTGTATCAGTAACTGGGAGACTAGCCAGGATAGAGGGAAAGATGCATGCAGTGATGTACGGAGACATCCTGGATGAAAACCAAAGAGATTAAGAGGTGCTGCAAAGAGGAATGGGCGAAACTGTCCAAAGACAGGTGTGCCAGCTTGTGGCATCGTACTCAAAAATAATTGACGCTGTTATTAAAGTAAAGTACCAAAGATTGTCACACGCACACAAGGTGTGGTGAAATTTGTCCTCTGGATTTGACCCATACCCTTGTTTATCCCCTGGGAGGTGAAAGGAGCAATGGGAATCATTTTTGGTGATTTAACCTCCAATTCCACCCTTGCTGCTATCAAGCAGTGAGGTAATGGGTCTCATTTTTATAGTCTTTGGTATAACTCGGCAAGGGTTTGAATTTACAACCCACCAATCTCACGGCGGACACTAACCACTAGGCCACTGAGTAGCTGCCACAGGTGCAGTATTGAACAAAGGCTGTTTTTTTGTTTCTATTAAATTTGGAAAATTAAAAAAAAAATTAAAAATCACATTGTCGTGTAGACTTTTGGGGACAAAAATTTATGTATTCACTTTGGAATAAGAGGATGTAACACGACAAAATGTGGAGGGGTGATCAAGGGTGATGGATCAAATGCAGAAAATAATTTAGCGACACCAAGAGTGTGTGACAATCATTGGTACATTAACTTTAACTTTAAAAAGTGAAGCGCGGTGAACACGTTTCAGACGCACTGTACATATACATACATTCATACTGTACATACGTACATACATACATATATATGTGTGTGTGTGCGTGGGCAGTATAAACTACAGTAGTTGTTACATTATTTTTAATACAATATGTCTTATAAAGAAAGTGGTTTTTAAGCTTGTAAATTGAGGTTAGGGATGTAACAATATAATAGTTACATATCACAGTTATGGTGACCAAAATATTATTGCGGTATTGTTGACTATGTAAAAAAAAGTATTTATATACACACTGAAATCTTTAAACCAAGTTATTTTTTAAACATAACTATAATAAATAGACATTTAGAAAACCCACTAGTTTGCTTGATTTGTGTTTATTATATGCTTCACTGATTGTTTTTTAGTGTTAAGCTTTTATTGTTTTGATTTGTACTGTACAACTTTAAGATGTGTTTAAATAAAACGTGTGTTCCACATAAAATCTATTATTATTATGTATTATTTCTGGTAGGCGTTTCGTCCTACTCTGTTCTGCAGTACTTAAACGCACCGTAAAACACCTGCGTATCTTTTCCTCTGAGGAAAGATCGATCACTCTGAGATACACTAAAAGATCACAGCTTGTAGGTTCAATGTACACAATTGAATAGTTTAGTTGCTCAAACAGCAATGTGTATACATAAGTTTGGATTGGAGTATGTTGTTTCTTAATAGGGAACAATGTTGATGGCTCTTGCTTTCATGTTGGCGCCAGTCCGACTGTGAGTTTATCAAAGTGCACTTATCAATCTCGTTTTTTGGGTAATTTTCATTCAAAACCGTAATATCTACCTTCAAGAGTTTTACCGCAGTCATCATTATTACCGCTTATCTTTACATCCCTTGTTGAGGGACTAATGTATTATATATTACAAAACCCAAAACCAGTGAAGTTGGCCCATTGTGTAAATCATAAATAAAAACAAAATACAATGATTTGCACACCCTTTTCAACCTATATTCAGTTGAATAGACTGCAAAGAAAAGATACTTAACGTTCAAACTGGAAACAATTATTTTTTGCAAATATTTGCTCATTTGGAATTTGATGCATGCAACATGTTTAAAAAAAGCTGGCACAAGTGGCAAAAAAGACTGATAAAAGTTGTGGAATTCTCATCAAACACTTATTTGGAACATCCCACAGGTGAACAGGCTAATTTTGAAAAGTCGGGTGCCATGACTGGGTATAAAAGCAGCTTCTATGAAATGCTCAGTCATTGACAAACAAGGATACTGCATACGTACTACAGTCCATAGTATTATCATCAAAAGGTTCAGAGAATCTGGAGAAATGACTGCACACAAGCGATGATAACACAGACCTTTGATCCCTCAGGCGCTACTGCATCAAAAAGCGACAGTGTGTAAAGGATATCACCACATGGGGTCAGGAACACTTCAGAAAACGACTGTCAGAAACTACAGTTGGTCGCTACATTTGTAAGTGGAAGTTAAAACTCTACTATGCAAAGCGAAAGCCATTTATCAACAACACCCAATAACGCTGCCGGCTTTGCTGGGCCTAAGCTCATCTAAGACTGATGCAAAGTGGAAAAGTGTTCTGGTGTCTGACGAGTCAACATTTCAAATTGTTTTTGGAAACTGTGGGTGTCGTGTCCTCCGGACCAAAGAGAAAAAGAACCATGTTATAGGCGCAAAGTTCAAAACCAGCATCTGTGATGGTATGGGGTGTAAGGCATGGGCAACTTACACACGTGTGAAGGCACCATTAATGCTGAAAGGTACATGCAAGTTTTGGAGCAACATATGTTGCCATTCAAGCAAAGTTATCATGGACGCCCCTGCTTAACACATGCCAAGCCATGTGTTACAACAGCGTGGCTTCATAGTAAAAGAGTGTGGGTACTTGACCCGCACTCATTGAAAATGAGTGCCGCATTATGAAGCGTAAAATACCACAACGGAGAACCCTGACTTTTGAACAACCTTTGCTGTACATCAAGCAAGAATGGGCAAGAATTCCACCTGAAAAACTACAAAAATTGGTCTCCTAAGTTCCCAAACGTTTACTGAGTGTTGTTAAAAGGAAAGGCCAAGTAACACGTGGTAAAAATGCTGCTGTGCCAAATTGTTTGCAGTGTCTTGCTGCCCTTACATTCTAAATTAATGATTGTTTGCAAAAAAAATCAAGTTTCTCAGTTTGAACATCAAATATCTTGTCTTTGCAGTCTATTCAATTGAATATAAGTTGAAAAGGATTTGCAAATCATTGTATTCTGTTTTCATTTACGAATTACAGAACGTGTCAACTTCACTGGTTTTATACTCTCCTGCCACTTTACCCACCTCGGTTATCAAGGACCTTCTTCAAAAATCGTTTATGTAAGAAGAGTTTTCTGTTTTTAGCAACATTATTCACCCCAATGTTTTGAACTGAAATTTGGGGCCATTTATGTCATTTTTAGTTCCTGATTTTGCCCACAGGTCACCAGTTGAATAAACCTCCTACACAAATCGTCTTACCTCCGCAAGCCTTATATGAAGAATTGCATTTTCCGTCTCCAACTCCAGTATCCGTTCTTCTTTAGTCTAAAAACACAATTAATTATCTTATTATTTTAGCAAATTATTGTTAAATAACAATTTTGAAAAAAAAGCAATTCAGTTGCTAATTTTTTTTTTTTCGACGCCTACGCCACTTACTCTCAGTTTGTGTTCCAGCAGGTGGACCTGGTGAGCAAAAACCTGGTCACGGTTCACAAAAAGAGGCATTTTATGAGGTTTAAAGAAGAAAAGAAAGTAAGGATTAGTCTTTCAAGTGTTAGCAGACGCTCAAACGGTCTCCAAATGTCATCTAATCCGATTAGAAACGTCCAGGAACAACTCACTCGTAATTCTCTTCACCTGTCTCGACAGCCTGCTATAAATAATACTTGACGGTGGGTTTAACAAAATTTAATTTGATTAAATATGAAGAATCACTTTTTAAAGTTAAAACGAACTAAATACAGCGAGGTTAAAAAACAACAACAAACAAACAAAAACACACACGTGGTTTTGATGGTTATATAACACCAGAGGGTAGCAGAGTGCAGAGATTGAAAACCAACAAAGAAGATAATAACTTCCGTGTTCGTCGTGGCCGACTGCTTTAAACACTTTTTAAAAGGTGAATGTAATTTTTTATGCTTTTAAAAATGGACAAAGTGAAGGACAGACGACGGGAGAACACAAGTGTGGCTACTGAGGTAATATATGTCATTTTCAACTTGTTTTTAGTTTAACGCGATTTTTTTTTATACGCGATACAAAAACTCCCATCAGATAACATCAAACCTACTACGACTGTTTCTTTGCTATGTTCACGCGAACAAAAGTCCGATGCTTATTGCTGTCTTTAAAATATATTCTACGAGTGTATTTTAATTATCTGCTTTTAGATCGATCGCTTGGAGGAGCGACGGGCTCGTTGCCAAGACAACCTGGAGAAGGCGGAGTTTCGAAGCAGGAAGAAGTTGTCAGAGGAGGAGAGGTGAAGATGATGACGGAGATCATCAATAATCTATCATCAAAAAACTATTATAAACTGTAATCTGATACCCAAGAATATACAACAATTATTTTCAACACAACAGAAGAGGAGAAATATAAAATCTTAGAGAAAATTATCATTTTTAAAACATTTGTACGTATGTACAACCCTTAAATGCCTACTGAAATGAGATTTTCTTATTTAAACAGGGATAGCAGGTCCATTCTATGTGTCATACTTGATCATTTCGCGATATTGCCATATTTTTGCTGAAAGGTATTAGTAGAGAACATCGACGATAAAGTTCACAACTTTTGGTCGATAAGAGAAAAGCCCTGCCTTTTCTGGAATTCACAGACGATGACGTCACCCGTGTGAGGGCTCCTCACATCTTCACATTGTTTATAATGGGAGCCTCCAACAAAAAGAGCTATTCGGACCGAGAAAATTACAATTTCCCCATTAATTTGAGCGAGGATGAAAGACTCGTGGCTGAGGATATTGATAGCGAAGGACTACAAAAAATAAAATAAAAAAATAGTCTAGAAAAAAAGGCGATTGCATTGTGAGCGATTCAGCAGCACGACAGAAGTTCCGCTGATCTCCAGTAAGAAGCTACTTTTTACCAAAATTTTCTCACTGAAACTGGCCGGTTGACAAGTGGTCGGGAACCATGTTTGCTTGACCGCTCCAATCCATAGTAAATCTTCACCTCCGGGAATATTAAACAAGGAAACACCATGTGTTTGTGTGGCTAAAGGCTAAAGCTTCCCACCTCCACCTTTCTACTTCTCCATTATTAATTGAACAAATTGCAAAAGATTCAGCAACATATATGTCCGAAATACTGTGTAATTGCGCGATGAGAAGAGACGACTTTTAGCCGCTAGTGGTGCTGGGCTAATATGTCCCCTCCAACTCGAGACGTCACGCGCACGCGTCATCATACGCGTCATCATACGCATCATCATTCCGCGACGTTTTCAACCAGAAACTCCGCGGTAAATTTAAAATTGTAATTTAGTAAACTAAACCGGCCGTATTGGCATGTGTTACAACGTTAATATTTCATCATTGATATATAAACTATCAGACTGCGTGGTCAGGAGTAGTGGGTTTCATTAGGCCTTTTTGGCTGAGAGCCATACAAGCCAAATATTTTAAAAAGTATTTCCGTGAGAGCCATGTAATATTTTTTTAAAGACTGAATACAACTAAATGTGTTCATTTTTAAGGAAGACCAACCTTTTTAGAGTATAATAAGTCTCTTATTATTTTTTAATAACATTGTTATTCTGAAGCTAACCAACAATAAATAAAATAATTCTTACCATTAATGCGACTTCTTGAACAGCTGCGGTAGAAACCAGATGGATGGATTAAAATGCATGAGAATGTTTTATATTTTGAATGTTATTTTTGACACTGTGATTACCAGCGTAATTATTCATTACTTACAGTGTTAACCAAGGTCAGCTAAGATTTATCTGAGAGCCTGGTGCAGTCATCAAAAGAGCCACATCTGGCTCTAGAGCCAAAGGTTCCCTACCCCTGCCTTAAGACCTTCATTATATCAATATGATGTATTAAATTATGGAATGGATTAGGCAACTGAGTCAATGTACTAATATGATCTACTTCAGTAAACACTTCAAACCTAAAGTGTTTACTGAGTAAATAAATAATGATGAATGGGTTGCACTTGTATAGCGCTTTTCTACCTTCAAGGTACTCAAAGCGCTTTGACACTACTTCCACATTTACCCATTCACACACTGATGGAGGGAGCTGCCATGCAAGGCGCTAACCAGCACCCATCAGGAGCAAGGGTGAAGTGTCTTGCTCAATGACACAACGGACGTGACGAGGTTGGTTCTAGGTGGGGATTGAACCAGGGACCCTCGGGTTGCGCATGGCCACTCTTCCACTGCGCCACAAAGAAGAAAGACCATGATAATCATTCTGAATATATTTCATCCATCCATTCATTTTCAAGATAATCTTACTCATCTCACCATATGAAATATAATTTACTTCACCAATTATTTATTTATTTATATTGTTATTACTTATGGAGTATATTGTGACTAAATTGAGAACAGGAAGTGAACAAAAGTTTTAGCAACTGCAATGTAAATGAAAAGGGGTAGAATTAAATGAGCTCTGCTTCTTCCTACTCCTTTTCAAACATGTTGAATAGAGAAGCTGGAAATTGTGATGTATCATGTTGTATGCATGCATGTTCCAAATAAACTCAACTCAACTCATGATGCACCAGTTGATGCAAGCTACTTTTGTCCTTTTCTGTTTTAACAGGCAAGAAGTGGAAAAAGACATGGCGTTAATAACTGAGAGCGTGAAAAAATTGGGTATGTTGCGTATGGTTATTTACATACTACACACATGATGGCCACAACATTAGGCACACCTACATAAGTCGTGCAGTATTTGCTGGTTTTCAACTACATGTTTAGGATTTATCACGGTCCTAGTTTGCATTGATGTAGAACGGCATTCCAAAGCCATATTGAGCTGCAAAATATACACAAAACCTTATTGCAACCTGCAAATGTAACAATGCTAAGCATATTGTTTTAATAGATTTTGAATAATACACATGGGCACATTTCACTTACAGTAAGGTCAAAAAAATAAATAAGCAACGATTTATGTCATCAATTTGTCATTAAGTCCTCTAATGAAGACACGATAACTACAATAGAAAACCTATTAGTACACCAAAAGTTACATATTATATGATTGTATATATTTTAAATCAGGCTCAGAGGTCCCACGATAATGTTAGAAGAGTTTTATCCAAAATATAGCTTTGATGCTAGAGTTGAGAAATTATTGGGAACCCACACTTTTTTTGTGGGTCTGTAGCTTTTATGCTAATGAGCTGTTTGTCTATGCATATACATTGTACAATAGGTACACATGTATTTGTGCCTCATACCTGGGAGAATTTTGCGTGGGACTGTCTAGGACCGGCTGCAGTGTTTAGTGAAGTACCATGTGTGCGCAGATAATACTCTATCATCGCTCTCTCTTTCGGACTTGTCTGGTCGGTAGTGCATTTTTCACACATTCTTCACTCATGCTTAAAGTGAAGGATGAGGCAAAAATGCGGTAGTGCCTGTTGTAACTCTGTACTTGTCCAACATAATAGATGCCATATAGTATCACATACGGCAGGGGGCCACGCATGGCAGCAACATTAGCTACAATGGTAACATTACATTTTAATAGCAGAAATATAAAAATAGGAAATTAAATTACAATAAAAAAAATAATAATAATCAAACTTACAGGTTTATATAGGTGGCTAACGGATAGTTGGCAATGCTCCAGTGTAGGCCTGGGCAATTATTTTGACTCGGGGTCCAAATTTAGAGAAATAAAGTGTCTGGGGGCCAGTACACTAATACAATACTTTACAATAATGTCTGATTGATACCTAAAACGTTATGAAAGACCGCCTTAAAAAAAGAATGGATTTTTTTTTTTTTTTTTTACTGAATGTACAGTATGTACATGAAAATAGATAGTGTGATTTACAATTTTAACTATGAATGATAAAATACTGAATATTGACAACATATGAACGTCACTCCCCCTCTCGATTGTCTAATTTTATAATCAAGCCAAACGCAACAAAATGCAACAAGCACGACAAAATATAAACGCGATGGGTAAAAAAAAAAAAACACCTACGATCCGATATATCTAATGTATCATTAAGCTGTAGAACTTTGTAGTAAAAATATCCATCCGTTTTTGTCCCTGACACCCGCATTTCAGGCTCGCTCTGGAAATGCCCCCCACCCACACTGTTTGGTGCCTCGTCTGAGCTGCTGTGACTTGGATGACCATAGTAACTAATTAGATTACCATAGTAACCAGTATGTCATGCAAAAGGGGCAGATTCCAACCATTGAAATACTTTATATAGTTCAAGACTTACGGTCATTTGAAAACATCACTGCACATCATAATGGCAGTTAGAGTTTGAAGATCTAAAAAAAATATTTGGAATGTCCGACGGGGCCAGGTTGAAAAGCTTAATGAGGCCTTAATTTGCCCAGGTCATCTCTAGGGTATATTTTAAGATGTGGTGCAAAACCTGAAGAAGGTTGGCATCTTCAAACTGCCTCCTAGGACACACATCACCACTAGCACATTATAAAAAAGTCCACTTTACATTTTAGGGAGCCTTTAATGTCTCAGTTGAATTGCTAGATGAAGATATGAGATTGTGCAGGTGTACCTAATGTTGTGGCCACATGTACATTGTTGTCATCCACCAGACAAGGAGTTACAGATGTTACGCGGTGAAAACAGGAAGAACACGATGCTGTCGGTGGCCGTGCTGGCGGCTTGCGCTCTCTTCTACTACATCTTCATCTACGACGACGACGCCCCATGACACCAAAAGCGGGTTTAGTCTCGCTTGTTAGTGTGAATGGCCTGCAGTGTACAGGACTGACAACTCATAAATGAGACCAAACTAAGTGCTAACGAGGGTTGGTTAGTGCCTACTTTCTGCCTCTAGATGGCATTATTGTCACTTGTGTGACCTTTTGAGCATGTGCGGCTTTTTTTTTTTAACAAAAGGTAATTTTGTAACATAAATATCACCAAATGAGCTTAGCATGAAGTAAATGCATATACTACATGTGCATGCTTCTTGTTTTATTAAAATCATATTGACATTGAAAGAGAGACAGCGCTAAATAATGATCAGAAAAATATTATTGTTAATTAGCTTATTTTTCTAGTTGAGATTGTATTATATTAGTCATCTGCAGTGCATTACTTGGAGGAAAAAAGAACAGCATTTATTTTCCCATCAAAGCCATTTGCAGCAGTAAGCAAGCACGGCTCATTAAATGAGTCACTGCGTCAAGAGAAGCCAGAAATGGTCAACATTTAATTGGTTATCTTCAAAAATGGACATAAACAGGAAATTCTATGATAGATCTATGTTTTTTTTTGTTTTTCAAAATCAGAAATAAAGCGTCAGCCTCCACGAAAACAACATATTTTTAGTCTTTCTCCGACGATAATGCAGGACATCAGCATCTGGCCTAATGTCATCCTTAACAGATTTTAAGGGTGGAGTTTCTGAAAATGCTGCAGGAAATTGCAAAATAAGTTAAGCACCTTCCTTGCTTGGGCTATCCATCCATCCATTTTTCTACTGCTTGTCCCTCTCGGGGTTGCGGGGAGTGCTGGAGCTTATCCCAGCTGCACTCGATGATGTTCTATAGATTGACCCACTGAATGCTTAATAAAAATATTTCAATGTATTTGAAATAAAATAAGAAATTATGTGGTTTTTTAAAAGAAATGCATTAGTTTTATATGAAATATTTATCCAACTTCTTTCGCTTATCCGATATCAGGTCGTGGGGGCAATAGCTTAAGCAGAGAATCCCAAACTTCACTCCCTCCAGCCACTTTGTCTTGTTCTTCCCGGGGGATTCGAGGCATTACTCCAACGTGTCCTGGATCTTCATCGTGGCCTCTTACCGGTCAGACAGGCGGCAAACATCTCCCCAGTGAGGCATTAGCTGGTTTTTGTCAATGTGGATGAGCAGCGGCTTAATTCTGAGCTCCTCTCGGACGAGAGCGCTTCTCACCCTATCTCCAAGGGAGGGTATTAATGTTGATCGACCAACAAATTGAGAGCTTTGCCTTCCGGCTCAGCTCTTTCTTCAACACGACAGATCGATATGGAGTCCTGATCCTCCTGTTGATCTCACAAACCACTCTTCCTTCACTCATGAACAAGAATCTGATGTACTTGAACTCCTCCACTTGGGGCAAGATCTTCCCAACCCGGAGATGGCACTCCACACTTTTCCGGGCGAGAAACATGGCTTCGGACTTTCAGGGGCTGATTTTTATCCCTGTCGCTTCACACTCTACTGCGAACTGATCCATTGAGAGCCGAAGATCCTCGCCAGATGAAGCCAGCAGGACCATTGGCGCTGATCCCGTGGGTGCTTCGAGACCCGAACATCCTTGGACAATGCCAAGCACCTATGTGGGATTAATGGCAATTTTCAATCTTTAAGATAATTTTGGAAAAATCAATCTTGTGGATAATTTGGTGGCGAGTTTGGTCCATTTTATAAAATAATAAAGCCACAAATTATGTAGGATATTAACTTCGCTGAACGTCTATTTTTTATTTTTTTTTAATACACACACTGAGCATCACTGGCAGAAATGTAGATCAGTGCCTATGAGCAGGATCACTGGTTTCTGGGATTACCGCCACGACAGGGTCCAGCCACCCGAGGGCCACGGCTCCAATCGGCTGCCTCGACATGGTCCACTTGGACTTCATATCCAACGCCTCCCTTGTGACATGTTCAAAGTTCCTCCGGAGGTTGGAATTGAAACTCTCTCTGTTGGGAGACCCTGCTCGATTATCCCTGCAAACTCACGATGCGTTGCACATGAAATTATTTTTTTTAATTAAAAGTTCTTAAAATGCACCTTTTACATGAGCAAATACAATACCCAAAACCAGTTAAGGTGGCCCTTTGTGTAATTCGTAAAAAAAAACAGAATACAATGATTTGCAAATCCTTTTCAACTTATATTCAATTGAATAGACAAGATACTTAATTTTGAACTGAGAAACCAAATTTTTTTTTAGCACATAATCATTAACTTAAAATGTAATGGCAGACGGTCGATCTACGTTCCCATCCTCACCTATGGTCATGAGCTTTGGGTCATGACCGAAAGGATAAGATCACGGGTACAAGCGGCCGAAATGAGTTTCCTCTGCTGTGTGGCGGGGCTCTCCCTTAGAGATAGGGTGAGAAGCTCTGCCATCCGGGAGGAACTCAAAGTAAAGCCGCTGCTCCTTCACATCGAGAGGAGCCAGATGAGGTGGTTCGGGCATCTGGTCAGGATGCCACCCAAACGCCTCCCTAGGGAGGTGTTTAGGGCACGTCCAACCGGTAGGAGGCCACGGGGAAGACCCAGGACACGTTAGGAAGACTATGTCCCCCGGCTGGCCTGGGAACGCCTCGGGATCCCCCGGGAAGAGCTAGACGAAGTGGCTGGGGAGAGGGAAGTCTGAGTTTCCCTGCTTAGGCTGTAGCCCCCGCGACCCGACCTCGGATAAGCGGAAGATGATGGATGATGGATGGGATGTAATGGCAGCAAAACAATGCAAACAAGTTGGCACTGGGGCGTTTTTACACTGTGTTACTGTCAAGACTTTGACTTGGATTAGTTTTGCTTCTTCGATGCAGAGGAAATTTGGGACGAGCCAGGCGTGAATTCAGGTACATATTTAATTTATTTATATACTGTAATACAAAAAGGGACAACAAAGCGCGCACTCAGTGGCGGATAATAACCTAGACTAAACTACAACCAAAATAGCACAATGGCGTGACTATATACAAATAAACAAAAGATCCTATCAAAGGTAGAAAACAAACCAAAAACTTGCACAGAGACATAAATACAAACAAGATCTTATGTGGCGTGGTCAAAACAATTATCAGCGTGGCAAGGCAAAGTAGGTGCGTGGTCATAGTAAGTAGCATGTAGCACTAGCATGTAGCAAGTAGTACAGCATAAGCACTAAGCAAAGTTCCCAGGCTGAGGAACAGAAAACAAATGACTTAAATAGAGACTATTATGATGAGAAACGTGTGGGGCTGAGGGCAAGGGCGTGACTTGGAGACCAGTTGGAAACTAATTAGTAACTATGGAAACCAACAAAACCAGGAAGTGCAAAAACGGAAAACAAGTCCAAAAACAAAACATAACATGATCAAACATAAACCCAGATTAACAGGCATGATAGTTACATGGCCTTTCCTTTTAACAACAATCAGTAAACGTTTGGGAACTGAGGACACCGTTTTTTGAAGCTTTTCAGGTGGAATTATTTCCCATTCTTGCTTGATGTACTGTTGAAGTTGTTCAACAGCCCAGGGTCTCCGTTGTGGTATTTTAGGCTTCATAATGCGCCACACATTTTCAATGGGAGACAGGCCTGGACTACAGGCAGGCCAGTCTAGTACCCGCACTCTTTTACTATGAAGCCACGCTGTTGTAACATGTGGCTTGGCGTTGTCTTGCTGCAATAAGCAGGGTCGTCCATGATAACGTTGCTTGGATGGCAACATATGTTGCTCCAAAACCTGTATGTACCTTTCAGCATTAATGGTGCCTTCACAGATGTGTAAGTTACCCATGCCTTGGGCACTAATACACCCCCATACCATCACAGATGCTGGCTTTTGAACTTTGCGCCTCGGTTTTGGGGTTTGTACATTGTTATAATTTATCATAGTTTTTTTTTATTGTAACATTGCCGGTACAGATTTGTTTTTTTATTGTTGGTCATGCGTAGTCTTATTTCATGTCCTTCTTCCCACTCCCTCGATCACCATGAACACACACACTGTCCACACCCGCACACACCCTTTCTTTTGTGGCAAGCGGAAAATATTATAGTCATTTCATCCTTAATCAGCTTGATTACGTGCATGTGATTAACATTGAGCTAAAATGAGTTTGAAACCCCCGCTATAGTCAGACAGCCACTATTTCAAAAACCTAATCATATGGAGCAAGTCAGTATGCCAGAAACCAGCTTCTGAAAAGGCCTCTAAAATATCCAAAATGACAAAAAAAAAAAACAGGAACCAATTTGCGAAACTGTCACCATTTGCAAATTTCCCATAAAATACGAGAAAAACGTAAACCCCACCCTGAGATGAAATACATATTGTCCAGCTACCTTTTTTTTTTTTTTACTTACTTGCTTTCATTTTGAAGGGCAACAGGATGTGTTGCGCTGATAACTTAATAATAAGGGTTCACAGGCAATTTGAGAAGTTGAGAGAACATGCATCATTTGGTTTGGATTTTACCTGCGGCGTCCCACAGGGGTCAATGCCGTAACCAAAACTGTTTACCTTGTACAGTATATAAATCTGTAAAGCCTTATAATCAATACCAATTTCAGCTTTCCCTGCAGCATTTTGTTCATGGAAAAATGCACTGGAGCTAAAGAAAACAGTCACATAAATGTCTGAAAAATAAGGGCGCTTGCAGTTTTAGCTTCTAGCAAACGCTATGCCACTGCGTCTTACACTATATTGCCAAAAGTATTTGGCCACCAGCCTTGACTCACATATGAACTTCAAGTGCCATTCCAAGTGCCATCTGTGGATTATAGTTCTGCCTTCAATACAGTAATCCCGGACAGACTCTGCAATAAACCGGACACTCTTGGCCTCCCCCCTCTCACAGTGCCTGGATAAGGGACTTCCTAACGGACCGACCCCAGAATGTGAGACTTGGCCCCCACCTCTCATCCACCCGCACGCTGAGTATCGGCTCCCCACAGGGCTGTGTGCTGAGCCCCCTCCTCTACTGCCTCTACACCCATGACTGCAGTCCAGCCCACAGTGACAACCTTATCGTCAAGTTCGCTGACGATACCACAGTGGTCGGGCTCATCTCCAGGGGTGACGAGGCTGCCTACAGGGAGGAGGTCCTGAAGCTGACGGCCTGGTCTTCGGAGAACCACCTCGCTCTCAACACCAGGAAGACCAGAGAGATCATCGTCGACCTCAGGAGGAGCAGCACCGACCCTGCCCCCCTCTACATCAACGGCGAGCGTGTGGAGAGGGTCCACACCTTCAGGTACCTTGGAGTCCACATCTCTAACAACTTTTCCTGGACAGTCAACACCACATCAATCATCAAGAAGGCTCAGCAGCGGCTGCACTTCCTGAGAGTCCTCGGGAAGTACAACCTGAAGCCTGACCTGCTGCTGACCTTCTACCGCTCGTCCATCGAGAGCCTGCTGACCTACTGTATTACAGTATGGTATGGCAGCTGCACTGCAGCAGACAGGTAGAGGCTGCAAAGAGTGGTTAAGATGGCTCAGAAGATCTTCGGCTGCCCTCTCCCCTCTCTGATGGACATCTACACCTCCGGCTGCCTCAACAGAGCCAGTGCCATCATCAAGGACAGCACCCACCCTGGCTCTGACCTTTTCCACCTGCTGCCCTCTGGGAAGCGCTACAGGTGCATTAAAACCAAGACAAACCGGCTAAAGAACAGCTTTTTCCCCAGGGCCATAACTATCCTGAACGGACTGCCCCACTGACCCTCATAACTGCCTTCTCTTCTGTGCAATAACCCATTTCACCAACCACCCTGTTTTTTCATGTAGATATTCATGTATATATTAATTTCGCCCACTGTATAGAGCAGGGGTGCCCATTACGTCGATCGCGAGCTACCAGTCGACCGCGGGGGGTGTGTCAGTCGATCTCGAGCCAGGCTTTTAAAAAAAATAGACTTAAAAATTAGTGATCATCAATCTTCAACAAGACGTCACTTAAATGACATTCACTGTACCGGAGGGTCTTGTGAGATGGCGCTGGCTGCTGCAAGATCATTATTATTAAAATATGACCGAGAGGAAGGCGAGAAACACTTTTTATTTCAACAGACTCTCGCGCCGTCCCTTCCGTCAAAACTCTAAAGGCCGACTGCACATGCCAGCTTTCTGAGGGATCGCTTGTGCACGCCAGTTTTCCGAGACTCTGTATTTAGTTAGCGCAGGCAGCATGAAGCAGGGAAATGTGCAGTCGGCCTTTAGAGTTTTGACGGAAGGGACGGCGCGAGAGTCTGTTGAAATAAAAAGTGTTTCTCGCCTTCCTCTCTGTCATTTTTTCATAATAATGAACTGGCAGCAGCCAGCGTCATCTCACAAGACCCTCGGGTGCCGTGAATGTCAATCAAGCAAGCTACGGAATTTGCCGCCAATGTTTTTCTTGTAAAGTGTATGGAAGCTGGATGAATTAGATGCCAAAAAACAACCACTTTCATGTGGTATTGTACAGAAAGGACAACTTTTTTTCTCCTCCATTTGAAAATGTGGGCGTTATCATCATTACTGTCTGATTCCAATCAATGCAAGTCATCAGAATCAGGTAATAGACCAATTTATATTCTTGTCTTTGTGAAAGAAAGACATCTATATGTGTTACACATGCTTGTATTATCATTAAACACATTTAACTTGTTTACAAAAATGTCTCTTTCATAAATAAATAAATACAAATGATATATATAAATGAGGTAGATCCCCTCGAGTTGGTCAATTGAAAATTAGCTCGCCTGCAGAAAAAGTGTGGGCACCCCTGGTATAGAGTGTACATTTGTAAAAAAAAAAACACTTCCATATTTTTTATCACTTCTATACTTGTTATCACTTCTAGATTTTTTATATTTTTGTATATTTACACATTGTTTTCATGCATGCACACTGTATGGAATGGCTTCAATCTCGTTACCCTGCGTAATGACAATAAAGCTGATTCTGATTCTGATTCCTAACCCATAGGGTTCAATATGATGTCGGTCCACCTTTTGCAGCTATTACAGCTTTAACTCTTCTGGGAAGGCTGTCCACAAGGTTACGGAGTGTGTTTATAGGAACTTTCAACCATTCTTCCAAAAGCGTATTGGTGAGGCCACACAGTGATTTTGGTCGAGAAAGCCTGGCTCTCAGTCTCCGTTGTAATTCATCCCAAAGGTGTTCTATTGGGTTCAGGTCAGGACTCTGTGCAGGCCAGTCAAGATCATCCACATCAAACTCTGTCATCCATTTCTTTATGGACCATGCTTTGTGCACTGGTGCACAGTCGTATTGGAAGAGGAAGGGGCCCGCTCCAAACTGTTCCCACAAGGTTGGGAGCATGGAATTGTCCAAAATGTTTTGGTATCCTGGAGCATCCAAAGTTCTTTTCACTGGAACTTAACACCACACCATAATTCCTACTCCATTAAATTTCACACTCTGCACAATGCAGTCCGAAATGTACCATTAACCAAATGTACTGTTTTTCTGGCAACCTCCAAACCCAGACTCGTCCACCAGGTTGCCAGATGGAATAGCGTGATTCGTCACTCCAGAGAAGGGGTCTCCACTGCTCTAAAGTCCAGTGGGGACATGCTTTACACCACTGCAACCGACGCTTTGCATTGCACTTAATAATGTATGGCTTAGATTAGGCTGCTCGGCCATGGAAACCCATTCCATGTAGCTCTCTGCGTACTGTACGTGGGCTAATTGGAAGGTCACATGAAGTTTGGAGCGCTGTAGCAACTGACTGTGCAGAAAGTTGGTGACTTCTTTGCACTGTGCGCTTCAGCATCCGTTGACCCCTCCCTGTCAGTTTACGTGGCCTACCACTTGGTGGCTGAGTTGCTGTTGTTCCCTAACTCTTCCATTTTCTTATAATAAAGCCGACAGTTGACTTTAGAATATTTAAGAGCGAGGAAATGTCACGACTGGATTTATTGCGCAGGTGGCATCCTATGACAGTTGCACACTGGAAATCACCGAGCTCCTGAAAGCGGACCATTCTTTCACAAATGTTTGTAGAAACAGTTTCCATGCCTAAGCGCTTGATTTTATACACCTGTGGCCGGGCCAAGTGATTAGGACACCTACTTCTCATCATTTGGCTGGGTGGCCAAATACTTTTGGCAATATAATGTATATCATAGCGAGCAGCTGACGCAAACTCTGTAAATAACCAATAAAATACATCATAACCAGACAACCTGTGACTCATGATATTTCTCTCTCTCCTCGACGAGTGACGAACTTTGCTTTTTTTAAATTTGTAGTGCAGCTGAGGCATGCTCAAATTCATGCTACCGGGTTTTTTGTTTTTTGTTTTGTCAAATTGACCTGCTTAAAAAAAAATCATAAACAACACGCTGTCTCCAACCATTTTCTGCTAAATATGTCCCCAAAGGAAGCACTGCCATTGACACAGCCAATTTCCTTTAGCGGAAATCATTCAATGTCTGAAAGGCGTGTTGCTGAGCATCCTCTCCTCTAAAACTAATGGACTTCCCTTTCTAGGGCAGCACATATTTCCAGTTAGAGTTCAGAAAAACAACCTCCCAAAAAGACTTTGACGTCCTCGGTCATCTTATGTCTGTAAAAATCTATTTTATATTTAAAAATAAATCAATTTCTTTTGTTACTTTATTTGTATTTGACTTTTTAAATGGATATATTTAGAGTTTAGCGGAGCCCGACCGGAGCTTGAGGGGATAGAAAGAAGAAAAAGAAGAAGACAGAGGGGGGATAAGACAGAGAGACAGCAACAAAAAAACTAGAACAACATCAGCAAATACAATGTATACAAATATGATACCAAAAACTATAACCAGTTAATGAGTTAGATAGTAATAACACAGAAATGACAATGAACATTGTTGTACTACAAATGGAGCAAAAAAAAACAATAGAAATAACAACATTGAAAATTAATAATGATAATTACTTCTATTATCAACAGTACAATTGGTTAAAATGCATAAAACGTAATGTAATGAATACATCACCCTTGATGGGTGAGGGGAGCAGTGGGCAGCAGCGGTGGCCGCGTCCGGGAATCATTTTTGGTGATTTAACCCCCAATTCCAACCCTTGATGCTGAGTGCCAAGCAGGGAGGTAATAGGTCCCATTTTTATAGTCTTTGGTGTGACTCGGCCGGGGTTTGAACTCACAACCTACCGATCTCAGGGCGTGATGGGTCAAATGCAGAGAAAAATTTCGCCACACCTAGTGTGTGTGTGACAATCATTGGTAACTTTAACTTTAACTTGAATTACTAAAGAAAGCAGATAAAGAGGGGTGAAGTGTCACAGCGCACCTCCAAGAGCGCGCAAGCAGCATTCAATCAATCATCAGCAGTCAACACACCTGTCAACTGAGAGGCTCTGCCTTCATAAGCCAATGCGAACCTGCATCTTGTGCCAGAACGTAGCGATCTGTTCCTGAAGCCGTCATTCAAGCTCTATGCTCTCTCTTTGTGTTCCTTTCCCGTCGTGTTCATTTGTCCCGTGTTTCCTTGTCGATCCAGCAGTCTTCTTCCGTTCCTGCATTACGAGCTGTGTGTCTCGGCTCCCTGTGTTCTCCCCTGGTTGCCCCTTTTGGATCTCGACCTCCCGTCTGGACATAGACTTTGACGCCTCGCTATTGCCCCCGACCTCCTGCCTGTTCTCACGGACTTCCGAGCCAGCCTTGCCCCTCTTGGACTTCCGCCTCTCGCTCAAGACTTCAGGTAACACACTACAGTTAATTTTTCACACACGTACACATTTGGACACTCCATAATTTTTTATATATATACGTATATATATATAAATGGAGCAAAAACGACGTCCCTCCTGTCTGTGCCACCTTCTTCCCCTGTACAAACCGTAACAGGAAGAAAGTGTAGCGGATTATATTAACCTTTTACATTGTTATGGTAAAAATAGGTTAAGCTTCAACAGTTTGTCACGGAGGGGGTAAAACGTTAGTATATGATTGATGATACGTGATGGTAGGCATGAGTGTATGTATGCATATGTGCGTGAATATGTACCTATATATGTGACTGCATATGTATGTATGTGCATACAGTATGTATGTACAGTATATTTTGTATCTGCAGTATACAGTCTGTGGTTATTTTTTAGTTATTGTCAAGTTATCACTTTTGCTCCTTTTTAAAAGAAAAAAATGATTAGCCAAGTGATCCGAAAACTGACTTTTAACCAGTTACCTATTTCTGACAAAACAACAACCCAAAAAAGACAGTATTCTTCCTCTACAGCAGTCCTTAGGCATTGTTAAATCTTAAAAGTTTCATGTAGAGGAACTTACTTAGACTTAGACGTAGACAAACTTTATTGATCCACAAGGGAAATTGTTCCACACAGTAGCTCAGTTACATAGGATGGAAAGGGTAAGGACAGATAGAATAATGCACACAAGGGGGCAAAAAGTGGGCGAAAACAAAATGTATAGACTAAAATTGTAACATAGTAGCAATATAAAATACAATATATGTGTAATATTTACATATTATATATACAGTATATAATATACACTGATATATTATTATATTATATTTTTTATATAATATACACAATATATAACATACCTGTCTGAACTCTCCTGAAGGAATCAATAAAGTACTATCTATCTATCTATCTATCTATCTATCTATCTATCTATTAATACCAAAATACAATTGGTTGTAATGATATGAATCGCTAAAGTATAAAAATGGCAAGAAGTGGGTCAAAGGTAAAGTCCATTAACGGCCTGACGAGCCTCTCTCGGCAGGAGGGACATGTTTGTTCATCCTGTTTTTTTTCCCTCCTCGTCTCTCCTTAACAGATGTTGCTTTTTCAAGCGCCCACCTGCTTGAACACAAGGTTCATCAAGTTGAACGGCGGCTCCACTGATGTTTACCTCGAGTATAAAAGTCACTTGTTCAGTTCTGGGACAATTTTACATTACATATTTATAATGAAAAGGGGTGATGGGGAGAGTCACGCTTTGTTAAAAAGTCATAAATTGGCAAGAAAAAAACGTGAAATACTTGAATTACAAAATAAATCAGATAAAGAGGGGGGTAGAAAGAGGAACAGATTTATATTAACCTTTTACATTGTTATGGTGAAAATAGGGGGTCACACTTTGTTAAAAATGTGGAATTTCGCAAGAAAAAACGTAATGCTTGGAGATTAAGTGGTAAAGTGTAATATTGCAGTGTTAAAAGAAAAGAGTTGTAATGTACTGTAACAACTTTGTTGCGCTGATAAACACAATTAAGAAAACATATTTTTATAATGTTAAGAAAATAACATATTAATGAAAATAAGGTTGTAGCATTAAAACAAGAAGTTATGTCAGGGGTCGGCAACCCAAAATGTTGAAAGAGCCATAATGGACCAAAAATACCAAAAACAAAACTGTCTTTAACCGCAAAAAAAGAAAATCCATATACAAGTCTTTTATTGAAGGCAACACATGACATAAGTGTCTATATTAGCTATTATAGCTTACTATCGAAATGACTATGTGTCGCAGGCTGAAACAAATCTTTGTTGACAGAAATGTTGAGATGTAATATTTATTCTAAACATTTTTACAACATTAGAAACCTTTAGTAAATCCTAGGCTACTCAGGAGGTGAGATAACTCCTGGAAAATACTGGCTTTTAATGACCAAATGTACAGATATGTGTGTCCAAGTTAAAGGAAACGGCAGACTGTCTTTTTTTTATTTTATCAGATTCATTACAATCTTTGGCAGGCCAGGTCATCTTTACTGTGGTCTGGAACAACATGGTACACAAACAACTATTTGAAATGTAGCCATATTACATCCATCCATCCATTTTCTACCGCTTGTCCCTTTTTGGGATGCAAAACTAGATTATATACAAAGAGGATAAAAGTAAAGGATATTAAATAAGCTCAAATATAGCTACAAATGAGGCATAATAATGCAATATGTATATACAGCTAACCTAAATAGCATGTTAGCATTGATTAACTTGCAGTCATGCACTGAACAAATATACCTGACTAGCACTCCAACAATTCAATAACATTAACAATGCTCACCTTTGTGCATTCACGCACAGTATAAAACATTTGGTCAACAAAATGAGACAAAGGAGAGGAAGATTTTCCATGAAAACAAATGTCATGTGTCACAGTCCACACTATGGTGAGTTCAAAAAAATTGGTAGTCCACAAAATATTCTCATCAGTGAAGCATACACACAAACATATTAAACAGTGGGCTTTCCATCAATTGGGAAGGTTTGTGTCATGTTTGTCCTCAAACAAAAAACATACTAAAACAAAACATTTATTTTTCCTCCATCTTTTTCCATTTTCAAACCTTTTTTGAAAATGCTCCAGGGAGCCACTAAGGCGACCCCAAAGACCCCGAGTTATGTCATGAGAAAAATAAATGATTGTTGTTAAAAGGAAAAAAATACCATTGTTGAAATAAACCATCCATCCATCCATTTTTCCACCGATTGTCCATTTTGGGTATGTGGGGGGTGCTGGAGCCTATCCCAGCTGTGCTCCGGCGGACATGTCGCCACCTCATTACGAGAAAAAGTTGCAATGTTACAAAAATGGTAGGGAAAATCTACCATTGTTAAAATAGACAGTCCTAATGTAACACAACATCTCAACAACGCAAAAAGTAGTTTCAACGTTTGGAGTAAAAAGTCATGTACTATCACGGGAATAAAGACGTCATGTTACCAAGATAAAATGTTTTTTTTTGCAACATTTGCTCAGCAGGAAAAAACAATTTGTTGTTTGTCATTGCAGCTTCTCCATAACAACACTCCCATCTTGTCTTTTGTGTTCTTACGCATTTGTTTGCATTATGTAACAGCTGATCAGGCAATTACCAAAGCACCCTCAACTCCATACACCCCTCGGGAAACCTTGTTATTAGCGTAATAATTACCAATATTGAGTCATAAGTTGTGGGTGTAACCAACATGCCCTGCACTCTCATGTGTGGTCACCCTTTGTTTGGTTATCATGGAGATGATGCAAAAGATGGATTTCTCCACCAGATTGTGTGTGGGCGAGTGTGTGTGCGAGTGTGTGGACAAGAGGGAGGGGTGGCTTCTGAGAAAAACAGAGGGAGTAAGTGACTTGTGCACGCACTAATTATGTTCACTTGGCAAGTTAAACAACAAAACAAATGTCCCAGAAGAAAGGTGAAAATCGTTATTTGTGTTCTTATTTAATGAGCAACAGGCGAAGGATATGTGTGTGTGTGTGTGTGTGTGTGTGTGTGTGTGTGTGTGTGCGCGCGCGTGTGTGTGTGTGTCCTGGCAATGCTTACTTAATGGGGACATTGCTCTGTTTACACAGTCACCTTTAGGGGACCTCTGACGGTATGGGGACAAAAAAAACGGGTCCCCTAAAGGGAAACCTTCTAAAATGATAGTCAGATCTATTCTGAAGATGCCTAAGTGATTTTTAAGCTTTGGCCCATAAAACATGTAGGGTCAGGGTTAGGGTTAACCCTAACCCTGACCCTAACACGTACAAATGTGTGTGAATTATGCAAAATTATAAAAATTTGGTCCCTACGAACCATATTAACTCTTTTTCCCCAGGGTCCCCAGTAAGAATGATCGGCCCATTACTTCAACAATCCAGAGATTTAAATATGTGTATGAGCTAACTGGCCAGTGGCCATTTGACCTCATTTTTTTTGTTTGCTTCCACAACCTGTAGAAAGGGTGGTGCCCACAAGTGGTGATCAAAAACGTGGTCCCCATTCTAAATGATAACCAGTGTGTGTGTGTGTGTGTGTGTGTTTGTGGCGTGTGCGTTTGTGCGTGCTTGCGTGTGTGTGTGTGTGTGTGTGTGTGTGTGCATTTATAATTTTTAAATTAATTACAGATGGGGATAGAGTACGGAAGGGATTCATATGGCCCCATATTTGGGATAGATCAGCCGTGAATGGGGGCAGGGATTTAATCATTTTGCCATGCAGTCTGCTGAAAAAGATGGAAAGCGCCATTCTACGTAGCAACTGACACTTTCCGAATTGCCACAAATCACATTTTAAAATTTGTCACGTTTCATGTGTCAGGTAAACAGTGACGACACAGAGTTGTCTGGGACAGTTCCCCTTCATTATAATTGGTTATTATTGGTGTATTATGATGTCAGATGAAACAAAAATTTAACTGTTTGGCCACAATACCCAGCAATATTTCTGGAGGAGAACAGGTGAGGCCTTTAATCCCAGGAACACCCTTCCTACCGTCAAGCATGGTGGTGGTAGTATTATACTCTGGGCCTCTTTTACTGCCAATATAACTGGTGCTTTACAGAGAGTAAATGGGATCATGAAAAAGGAGGATTACCTCCCAATTCTTCAGGACATCCTAAAAGCATCAGCCAGGAGGTTGGGTCTTGGACGCAGTTGGGTGTTCCATCAGGACAATGACCCCAAACACATGTCAAAAGTGATAAAGGAATGGCTAAATCAGGCTAGAACTAAGGTTTTAGAATGCCCTTCCCAAAGTCCCGAATTAAACCTGTGGACAATGCTGAAGAAACAAGTCCATGTCAGAAAACCAACACATTTACCTGAACTGCACCAATTTTGTCAAGAGGAGTGGCCAAAAATTCAACCAGAAGCTTGTGGATGGCTACCAAGAGCACCTTGTTGCAGTGAAACTTGCCAAGGGACATGGAGGCAAATATTAGCATTGCTGTATGTATACTTTTGACCCAGCACATTTGCTCACATTTTCAGTAGACCCATAATAAATTCATAAAAGAACAAAACTTCATGAATGTTTTTCTGTGACCAACAAGTATGTGCTCCAATCACTCTATTACAAAAAAATAAGAGTTGTAGAAATGATTTGAAACTTAAGACAGCCATGACATTATGTTCTTTACAAGTGTAACTTTTGACCACGACATATAGATTTAGAGGGCTCTATTGTTGAAATAATCACTCCATTAGCTGCATTTTTAACCGCCTTGTACTATATTACCAATTAGAATGTGTAAAAAAAGAAAGACATTAAGTTCTTATCCAACATAAGGGTTGTGAATGAGAGGCAAAATCCAAATGAATGTGCAGTTCCCCTTTAAAGACGTTTTGTGTTTGTAGCTTTACTGGGATTGTTAGAAAGAAGAGCGTGATCTGTCATCTGGCAGCGTCACACACATTTCACCAACACGTGCTCGCCTGCCTGCCACTCGGGGTGTCATTATGGCGGACGAGGACGGGAGATGAGGCGTCACTTACAACAAACATTTTCATTTCCTGGGATTGCACAGATAGTGAATGGATGAATCAGACAAGGCTTCAAAGTTAGGATGTGTGATGGACTGACATGGGAGGGCACGTGGCACGTGCACACACACCCACACCCACACAAACACACGCATGCACGCACGTACGCACACACACACACATTTTTGTGTTTGTTACCTTCTTGAGACCTCCGAAAAATACCTACCTCTTTAGGACTACCCTTTCTAAATATATATTTATATTTACAACATTAGTAATACATACATATTATGCAAATATAAAAAGGTAATCTTTTAGTTATTTTTTTATTTTTCTATTTTGTATTTGTAATTGCTTTTTTAATCCTCATTATTTACTTCAAGTTATTACAGTATGTCTATATAGATATTTATTTAATTTTTTAAAAAAAAATACATTTTGGCCAAAGGGGGCACATTTCAATTTCTTACACACACTTGTTATTTCATATGTTGGCCAGAGGGGGATCACTTCAAATTTTGACACGCACTTGTTATTTCATATGTTGACCAGAGAGGGAGCACTTTTAAAACCGACACACAGTCAATTTGAAAAATCACTGCTTTTTGGGACCACCCTAATTTTGATAGATTTCACCACCAGGGTTGCAAATGAGATCACTATTTTTATTTTTTTCTGTAATGCGCTTAAGGCAGATGACAAACGAGTGCCGCTCTTTGGGCAACCCAGCTGTATAAGTTAACTGTTAATGGCCACTATAGTTTTAGTACCGTAGTGTATTTGTTCATCCAATGGTAACATTTGGGATGGGGGTTGTCTTACGTCAGCACCGGAAGTCGTCAAATCCGCCGTTCACCTGGCGGGTTTTTTCGGGGATGAATCGGGAAGTCCTTCTTTAGCTGCCGTCTTGTTTTGTCATGTATGCACCTGTCAATGCCTTTGTTTACTTTTGTATGCACATTAAATCAAGAAGGAAAAAAAATCCTGACTTTGGAGCAATGTTCACGGACTGTAGTATTTGCAATGCTTTTCTATATTGGGACCATGATTTTTTTTCTCCTAACTTGTGGAAGGTACTCTTTCTTGTTGATGTCTCAAGAAGGGTAACAATACAAGAACACACACACACACACACACACACACACACACACACACACACACACACACACACACACACACACACACACACACACACACACAGGTTATCGTTTAGAATGAGGACCAAGTTTTTGATCATGACTTGTGGGGACCACCCTTTCTACAGGTTGTGGAGGCATAACAATTTTTATGTAAAATGGCCAATGCCCAGTTAGTTCATACACGTCTTTAAATCTCTGGATTGATGAAGTAAATGCTGATCATTCTTACTGGGGACCCTGGGGAAAAAGAGTAAATATGGTTCATAGAGACCAAATTTAAATAATTCTGCATAATTCACACAAATTTGTACCATACTACTGAGGACCATTAAAAATAAATAAAAAAGTTCAAATTAGATGTCAAATATGTTTATTTTTCAGTAAACATGTTTTATGGGCCAACGTTTAAAAAATGACTATCATTTAAAAAGGTTCCCCTTTAGGGGACCTGTTTTTTTGTCCCCATACTGCCAGAAGTCCCCTAAAGGTGACTGTGTAAACAGAGCCATGTACCCATTAAGTCAGCATTGCCAGAACACACACACACACACACACACACACACACACACACACACACACACACACACACACACACACACACACACACACACACACACACACACACACACACACACACACACACACACACACACACACACACAAACACACACACACACACACACACACACACACACACACACACACACACACACACACACACACAGGGTGAATAAACAGCATCAAAATGGGTCTCGGTGTAAATTGATGCCGTTTCCCAAGACAAGCACTTTGCTCCACCTGTGTGTCAATAGCCTCCTCAAAAAGACCCACCTGAACCTCAGGCCACGTCGACGCCAAATAAATAAAGCATGACACGCCAGCCGCTTATTTTGTTTTTGTTTTTTTTGCATTTTTATTGCTTGATTTTTTTCATCTGGTAGAAAATACACAGCAAAAACAAACACAAAAACAAATACAAAATTTAAAAAAAAATGGCACACAGTTCACAATACAATAGGGACTGGACTCGACAATACTGCTTTGGCATTACCAAATAGAAACAAACACACTAAACATAGAATAAAGTGCAGGTTTTCCATTCCTTTTGTCTTTTAGGTACATTCACAGGTGTTTGTTTTTTTTTTTTTTTCTTCACAGACTTTTCTTATTCACAGCGTTTCTCTCTTCAGTTTGTTGACAAATGTTAAAGTGCAGATACTGGATGGGCACCACTTTACAGCCAAGGAATATGTTTTTGCAAATCATACATTTGGTTTTAGCAATACACATGGGCGAGAACAAAGTGGGGAGGGAAAAAAAGTCATAATTAAGATTTTGTTTTTAATTGTGAAACTTCCACAATTCTTTTTAAAAGAACAAACAAAACAATGTAAAGTTGTAATGTGAGAGAAAAAAAAAGTTTTCTATTGCTCCTGATCATGTACTAAGGAGGAACACAATGAAATAGTTGAAATGTTAACATTTTCAAGGTTTTTTTTCAAGAAAAAAGTTGCGATATTATGTAAAATGAAATTTCAACATTACAATTTCAGCCCTGTAATGTTATGACTCAGGTTTCATAGCAAGAATTTTTAATCTTTGCACGTTACGACTTCTCTTGTAGCTACTTGTGACATTATAACCTGAATTTGGTAATGTTACGACTTAAATTTTTTTAACCCAAGATTACAAATCAATATCAAGTTGTGCAACTTTTTTCGTAATGTTGTAGATTCTTTGCGTGAATTGCAAAACATCTTAAAAGTCATACCATTACGGCCTCTGACTTCTTTTTGGGAGCATGATGACTTTATTTTGTAACGTAACACTGCAACTTTTCCCTCATAACATCATTTACTCGGAACGTTATGACTTCAAAGGTGTAAAATTGCAACTTTTTTTCCGTACCACAACAACTCTGACCTCATAACAATACAACTCCACGACTTTTTCATAACATTAAGAGTAAATTACGGTACATTTCACGATATGTGGTTGTAACGTTCCAAATTAACCTGGCCAATGTGTTTTTACAATAAAAACCTTATCCTTGAAGTACGTCAATTAATTTACATAATAATGTTACACGTTTTTTTTTCCTAACAGTACGACTTGAAGTGGTAAAGCTAATGACTAGGCGACCTTTTCATCGTAACATTTCAACTTAAGTCTCGACTTTTCTCGCATGATTACAAGTATTTCCTCGGAACTTTATGACATTAAAGTTGTAAAATTGCAGCTTTTTTTTCATACCACAACGACTCTGACTTCATAACATTACAACTCCACGACTTTTTCGTAACATTACGAGTAAATTGCAGTACATTTCACAATATGTCGTTGTGACATTCCAAATTAACCTGGCCACTGTGTTGTTCTTATAATAAAAACCTTATCCTTGAAGTATGTCAATTCATTTACGTAATAATGCCACGCATTTTTTCTCGTAACAATACGACTTAAAGTGGTAAAGCTAATGACGAGGCAACTTTATCCTCGTAACCTTTCAACTTAAGTCACGACTTTTCTCGCATGATTATAAGTATTTCCTCAGAACGTCATGACTTTAAAGGTGTAAAATGTAAATTGCGGTAAATTTCACGATATGTCGTCGTAACGTTCCAAATTAACCAGGCTGCTGTGTTCTTCTTACAATAAAAACCTTATCCTTGAAGTACGTCTATTCATTTACGTAATAATGCTACACATTTTTTCTCGTAAGAGTACGACTTAAAGTGGTATAGCTAATGACTTGGCGACTTTTTCTTTGTAACATTTCAACTTCAGTCGCGACTTTTCTCACATGATTACAAGTATTTCCTCGGAACATCATGCCTTCAAAGGTGTAACATTTCAACTTTTTTTTCGTACCGCAACTTTGACCCCACAACATTACAACTCCACGACTTTTTCATAACATTAAGAGTAAATTGCGGTACATTTCACTCTTGGTCGTCGAAATGTTCCTAGTTAACCTGGCCACTTTGTTCTTCTTACAATAAAAACTTTATCCTTGAAGTACGTCAATTCATTTACGTAATAATGTTACACATTTTTTTCTCGTAAAGCAAATGACTAGGCGATGTATTAAGCCCTAGCCTTGTTGTAAAGTGGTAGCACCGAATACATGAGACAGCGCTTGTGTTGGTGAAGTCTTCAGAGAGTCCGTGGCCAAGTGATACTTTGTTCTGCGCCCCCTAAAGGAGCACCAGTGGGCTCAGACCTCACTGGGCGACCTGGAGCGGTAGGCGGCATTGGGCCGGAAGCAGCCACAGAAGAGTATGTAGATGGAGCGCTGTATTTCTGTATTTCTGTAAGCGTAGATGATGGGGTTGATCATAGAGTTGTAGGTCGCCGGCAACAGTGTGGCGTAAGTGTACACTGACGGGTACTCCTGCTCGCCCACCAAGCAGTAGATGGCGAAGGGCAGCCAACTGGCGCCGAACGTCCCCAAGATGATGGCCAACGTGGACACGCCCTTCTTGGTGGCCACGTAGTGCGAGGTGGCAAAGAAGTGGTGCTGCAGCGCGATTTGGTGGGCGTGGTGGCACACAATCTTGCAGATCTTGAAGTAAAGAGTCAGCATGAGCATGAAGATGACGAAGAAGGACACGGCCAGCAGAGTCAAGTTGCTGCGGGTTAAAGGTCGCACAATGCTGCAAGAGGCCGGCTCATCCAGGCAGTTCCAGCCCAGGACCGGCAGCAGGCCCAGGAACAGGGACACACCCCAGGTGCCCACCAGCATCAGGTGCACGTACTGGAGCGTCTTCTCCGAGAAGTAAGTGAGGGCGTTGTAGAGCGAGAAGTAGCGGTCGATGGTGATGGCCAAAAGGCTGATGATGGACGCCGTGAAAGACGCCACCAGGAAGCCCACAGTCACAAGACTCACAGTCTGGGACGAGATCACGTACTTAAAGACGAAGTTGAGGATTAATCCCACGCCGGCCAGCAGGTCGGCCGTGGCCAGGCTCCCGATGAGCACAAACATGGGAGTCCTAAGCGTGGGTGTGTAGAAGATGATGGCCACCACGATGGCGTTCTCGCAGGCGATGACGGTGCCCGACATGCACAGCATGATGTCCCACGGGTTGATCGGGAACATGAAGGGGGCGGTGGAGAACTCCAGGGTGCCGTTGAGCCCCGGCGACTCCGCCTCCATCCACGGCAGAGCGTCCACAGGCGAGGAGTCATTCGCCGCCAGAGAGTCGTTCATATCTCCACGCTGGCTTCTTTGTCTCCTGCGGAAGCAAGCAGAAGAGACTGACTCAGCAAAAAAATACCTTCATCGAGCTCGAAGTAGAACAAAATAAACAATGCAAGGCTTGTGTGCATGAATGCTTGACTATCAGCACGTTGTTTTGGGCAGCTCATCATTAACTATACCGTTGTTGTGCTTGATGCACAGTAGCACCGAAAATAACATAAATAATTGTATTTAATTGCAAAATAAGCCTATCTCTCAGCAGTCATATGACAAATAAGTCGTACTATTGTGTTAAAAAAGTTGTAATGTTGGGGAACATTTGCTTGAAGAAAAACTGTTATGCTGCAAGAAAATTGATGTAATTGAGGAATATTTATTCATAACAAGAATAAAAAGTAGTAAAAGTAGAAATGTAGAAAACAATGAGTAAACTTTTGAGAAAGAATGAAGAATGTTGGGGTAAAAAAGTATTGTTAGGGAATATAGTTGTCAAAGTTGTAACAATATACAGCATTGGATGACAGGGCAAATAGTATTATATGAGAAAAAAAATGCTGGTTTTATTTTATTGCCATGACACCATAATATTCCGCCCAAAAAGTGGCAAAGCTACATGACAAAATTGCATTTGAAAAATCATAGTCACATGAAACCATAAATTGATTAACGTGGACCCCGACATAAACAAGTTGAAAAACTTATTCGGGTGTTACCATTTAGTGGTCAATTGTACGGAATATGTACTGAACTGTGCAATCTACTAATAAAAGTTTCCAATAAATCAAAAAGATATGACCGCACAATAACATTACAGGTTGATTGCCTCTCCCCATTAACACGCCACTAGAGGCAATAATCTTAAAAATTGTGTTTTTCAGCATCTGATAGCGAATGTTTGCCTCAAAAAGTCAGTTTTTCAGCCACAATAAGATCAGATATAATGCCTGTTACTCAGATGCATTTGACGAGGCTATGAGTAAGAATCAATGCTATAGTCCCTCAGCACAGCATCCATATAGTGTGCATACTTGCCTCTGTGCTCAACCTGTTATATACATTTATCATTCAAAAAAACCCCGCTCGAGTAAAAATATTGTAGTCCTGTGGTAGACAGGCATTAATCGATTTAAATCCATATAAAGAAGAAAAATAAAAAGGAGAATTCCCCTTAATTTTTAGGAGGAGCTGTCCATAGTGCTGAAACATGATCCCATTCAAACTCAATGCTGACTGTCATACAATAAAATGTTGAAATAAAGGTGCAGTTTACCTTACTCCAGTGGGATGAGTTGAGGTTGGCGTGGAAGTGATCTGGCACCCACCGCCAACCTACAGGATGGCAGGTAGCGTCTGCTCTCAGGTGAAGCCCTCGATCGCATGGGACGCACAGCCGACAAGGCAGAGGTGGTGTGAAGCATTGGTGGGGAAGAGGAAGAGAAAAGCAATGCCCGTGTGAGGAAAGGCCGGCGGAGGCGCAGGGATGGCTTTAAACGTCTGTGACGTCACCATGGGGAGGAGGAAAAGGAGGGGCGTGTGAGGAGGAGGGATGGTTGCACTTTTTTCAGTTATCAGGTCATTCATTCAGGAGGTGTTGGATTAGGCTTCATTCATCCGCTGGCCCCTTTGATTAGATAAAGTCAAAACACAGGGGAAAAAAAAGATGTAATATTTTTCCTTCAAATCTAAAATTCTACAACAAAAGAAAAATAATAAATAGCTTATTGATTTGAACCAAAAATTTGATATAAATCCTGTTGGTAATCTTGGACAACCATTGGGGGGAAAAAAACAAACTAAGATAACTCCAAAAATGTTTTATCTTATCTTACATTAACCACAATTCAAACAGATATGCTAAACATCCAAATGAAAATTGTGTTGGTTTATAATTAGCAAATCATAAAAAACAAAAAAAACAAAAGAAAACATAAAATGAAAATGGGCTTCACGGTGGAAGAGGGGTTAGTGCGTCTGCCTCACAATACGAAGGTCCTGCAGTCCTGGGTTCAATCCCAGACTTGGGATCTTTCTGTGTGGAGTTTGCATGTTCTCCCCGTGACTGCGTGGGTTCCCTCCGGGTATTCTGGCTTCCTCCCACCTCCAAAGACATGCACCTGGGGATAGGTTGATTGGCAACACTAAATTGGCCCTAGTGTGTGAATGTGAGCGTGAATGTTGTTCAATGTTGTCTGTCTATCTGTTTTGGCCCTGCAATGAGGTGGCGACTTGTCCAGGGTGTACACCACCTTCCGCCCGATTGTAGCTGAGATAGGCGACAGCGACCCCAAAAAAAGGGAATAAGTGGTAGAAAATGGATGGATGGATAAAATAAAAATAATATCCATAAATAAATGGGTTGTACTTGTATAGCGCTTTTCTACCTTCAAGGTACTCAAAGCGCTTTGACACTACTTCCACATTCACCCATTCACACACACATTCACACACGGATGGAGGGAGCTGCCATGCAAGGTGCTAACCAGCACCCATCAGGGTCAAGGGTGAAGTGTCTTGCTCAGGACACAACGTACGTGACGAGGTTGGTACTAGGTGGGATTTGAACCAGGTACCCTCGGGTTGCGCACGGCCAATCTCCCACTGCGCCACGCCGTCCCGTCCATCCATCCATCACCGCATGTTGCTTTTGGGGTCGCAGGGGGTGCTGGAGTCTACTTCAGATGTATTCGGGCGGAAGGCGGTGTACACCATGGACAAGTCACTACCTCCTCAAAGGGCCAAAACAGATAGACAACATTCACACTCACATTCACACACTCGGGTCAATTTAGTGTTGCCAATCAACCTATCCCCAGGTGCATGTATTTGGAGGTGGGAGGAAGCCGGAGTAGCTGGAGGGAACCCACGCATTCACAAATACATATATATATATATATATATATATATATATATATATATATATATACATACACTCCGTATTTCCTTGAATTGCCGCAGGGCATATAGTATGCGCCTGCCTTGAATTACTGCCGGGTCAAACTCGCTTCCCAAAATAATTAGCGCATGCTTAGTATTACCGCCTGGTCAAACTTGTGACGTCACGACACTTCCCTTGTCATCATTTTCAAAATGGAGGAGGCTGATTTCAATACCCGTATTTTGAAATCGCATAAAGAGAAGAAGATTAAGAGCTATTCAGTAGGATTTAAGGTCCAAGCTTACATCACACTCAATTTTTTACTGCATGCATTTGGTAAGTGCCGGAGTGAGAAGAAGTTTTAAAATAGTTAGCGCATGCTTACTTTTACCGCATGCCTTTGGTAAGCGCAGGGGTGAGAATAGGTTTTAAATTGATTAGCGCATGCTTACTTTTACCGCCTGCCTTTGGTAAGCGCAGGAGTAAGAAGAGGTTTTAAATTAATTAGTGCCCCGGCGGCAATTCAAGGAAAAACGGTAGAAGTAATCATCAACTTAAATTGCCCTCTTTGGGGATTGTAATAGAGATCCATCTGGATTCATGAAATTAATTCTAAACATTTCTTAATGAAAAAAATAAATCTTTAACATCAATATTTATGGAACATGTACACAAAAAATCTAGCTGTCAACACTGAATATTGCATTGTTGTATTTCTTTTCACAGTTTATGAACTTACATTCATATTTTGTTGACGTATTATTCAATAAATATATTTATAAAGGATTTTTGATTATATTTTTAGAATATTTTTAAAATCTCAAATACCCCTTGGCATACCTTCAAGTACCCCCAGGGGTACGCGTACCCCCGTTTGAGAACCACTGGTATAGACAGTTGAGAAAGGGTGTCAGGTGGCTGTGGTCTTTTGAAATCGGCATATAAATTTGGTAGTCATCTGCATAAAAGTGATAAGACACTCCATGGCTCTTAAAGATCTCTCCAAGAGGGAGGAGATACAGCACAAACAGGATGGGGCCTAGAATAGATCCCTGGGGGACACCACAGTAAAAGCGGAGCAGAAGAAGAGGTGGCATCCCCCAGCTTGACAGAGAAGGACCTCTCTGACAGGTAAGATGCAGTCCCCCTGACACCCACACAGTCTCTCAGGCGCTCTAAAAGAATTGTGTGGTCGACTGTGTTAAAGGCAGCTGTAAGATCTAAAAGCACTAAAATGACAGAGCTGCCAGAAATAGACAAGTCATCAAAAACCTTCAAAATTACAATTTCAACGATAATAAAAAAATTACCTGCAGGGTGTTGGTGTCTTGCCAGATTTTGTATTTTGTAAGAATACAGAATTTGTATTTCTGCTGTAGGAGCACTTGCATTCAGTGGAAGAGCTGGAAAAGAATAGAATAGAATACATTTCCGAGGTGGAAAATTGTCTTTGGCCCACTAACACAGGCAACAGACAGCATTAAAATACCAACAATGTCATATACAAAACACATAACTAACATAATAGGAACAGAGGTTAGGTAAAAACAGTAATGTAAGCACTTACAAGTTAAGGAATTTCAAGAAGTATTAGTAAAAATATAAATGTAAAGCAGTTCAGGTCAAGTGTGGATTTGTGCATTTTGTCACTTTAAGAATTGCAATGGCATAAAATACTTTTTGAAAGGACCTTTGGCCAGTGGAGCTCTATTGCTACACCAATACCACTTTCACACATTAATAACACAAAATGTGGATTGTTACGCTCATGGTTTGGTTGTCAAAGACAATGGTGATTATGTAAATTGTGATATTTCTACCTGAATAAATGCTTCTGATATTCTGTACATTACATGCTGTGGTGTGGTATTCACATCGCTACATGACAATTTTTTAACCTTCTCTCTTCATTAATAAAATGTAATACTTAGCCTGCTAAACATTCTGTAATTGCGGGCTATCAATCAGAACAGCTTATAAAAAAATATACACTTTATTTCAGTTTGCTAGAAAATATATATTTACCGTTAGGTAGAAATATCACAGAAAATATTTAACAAGGGATGATCATACATTTTTGTTATGGTAGTTAAAGCCGATATGACGCGTAGCACTTTTATTGTGAAGCCGGAAGTGTGTAATTGGTTTGATAAGAGCTGTTTTGACATTGTGACACAAATACACAAAAAGACTTCCTGTCTCTGCCTTTTCTTTCTGCTGAGGTTTTATTCCATTTTACTAAAGCAGTTAGTGCAACAATCTACATCTCATATTATTCATGCGCTTAACTGTAATCCAAACACGGAAGATAAAATGGTAATGCACTGCAAAAACTGAAGTCTAAGTAAGATTAAATATCTCAAATAAAGTTGATATTTGCTTATCTTCTGTCTGATAAGATAATTCCTCTCACTAAGCAGATTTTATGTTAGAGTGTTTTACCTCTTTTAAGGGTTTTGGTCCAAAATGATCTCAGTAAGATATTACAGCTTGTAGCTGAGATTTTATGACCGATATTAAGTAAAACATGTTTGAAACTAAAATATCAACTGATGCAAAACTGTGTCATCAACACTCACAAGTATAAAGTTAAAGTTAAAGTACCAATGATTGTCACACACACTCGGTGTGGTGAAATTATTCTCTGCATTTACCCATCACCCTTGATCACCTTCTGGGAGGTGAGGGGAGCAGTGAGCAGCAGCGGTGGCCACGCCCGGGAATCATTATTGGTGATTTAACCCCCAATTCCAACCCTTGATGCGGAGTGCCAGGCAGGGAGGTAATAGGTCTCATTTTTATAGTCTTTGGTATGACTCGGCCGGGGTTTGAACTCACAACATACCGATCTCAGGGCGGACACTCTAACCAGTAGGCCATTGAGTAGGTTAAAACCACTTTAACGAAAACTTTAACTTTAGTCCTAACATAAATAATAAATATAAATCGTTTGAGGTGCTTACTATGAGGTCTGTCACACCGCTGCCTCTACACCTGGCTGTTATCTACCGCCCCCCAGGGCCCTATTCGGACTTTATCAATGAATTCTCAGAGTTCGTTGCTGATCTAGTGACACACGCCGATAATATAATCATAATGGGGGACTTTAATATCCATATGAATACCCCATCGGACCCACCGTGCGTAGCGCTCCAGACAATAATTGATAGCTGTGGTCTCACACAAATAATAAATGAACCCACGCATCGCAACGGTAATACGATAGACCTAGTGCTTGTCAGGGGTATCACCGTTTCCAAAGTTACGATACTCCCGTATACTAAAGTATTGTCCGATCATTACCTTATAAAATTCGAGGTTCAGACGCATGTTCGTCAAACTAATAATAATAATAACTGCTATAGCAGCCGCAACATTAATACGGCCACAACGACAACTCTTGCTGACCTACTGCCCTCGGTAATGGCACCATTCCCAAAATATGTGGGCTCTATTGATAACCTCACTAACAACTTTAACGACGCCCTGCGCGAAACCATTGATAACATAGCACCGCTAAAGTTAAAAAAGGCTCCAAAAAAGCGCACCCCGTGGTTTACAGAAGAAACTAGAGCTCAGAAATTATTATGCAGAAAGCTGGAACGCAAATGGCGCACGACTAAACTTGAGGTGCACCATCAAGCATGGAGTGTTGGTTAATAACTTATAAACGCATGCTTACCTTAGCTAAAGCTAATTATTACTCAAATCTCATCCACCGTAATAAAAACGATCCTAAATTTTTGTTTAGTACGGTAGCATCGCTAACCCAACAAGGGACTCCTTCCAGTAGCTCCACCCACTCAGCTGATGACTTTATGCAATTCTTTAGTAAGAAAATTGAAGTCATTAGAAAGGAGATTAAAGACAATGCGTCCCAGCTACAACGGGGTTCTATTAACACTGACACGATTGTATATACGGCGGATACTGCCCTCCAAAATAGTTTCTCTCGTTTTGAGGAAATAACATTAGAGGAATTGTTACAACGTGTAAATGGAATAAAACAAACAACATGTTTACTTGACCCTCTTCCTGGGAAACTGATCAAGGAGCTCGTTGTATTATTAGGTCCATCAGTGCTAAATATTATAAACTTATCACTTTCCTCGGGCACTGTTCCCCTAGCATTCAAAAAAGCGGTTATTCATCCTCTTCTTAAAAGACCTAACCTCGATCCTGACCTCATGGTAAACTACCGACCGGTGTCTCACCTTCCATTTATTTCAAAAATCCTCGAAAAAATTGTTGCGGAGCAGTTAAATGAACACTTAGCGTCTAACAATCTATGTGAAACCTTTCAATCCGGTTTCAGGGCAAATCACTCTACGGAGACAGCCCTCGCAAAAATGACTAATGATCTATTGCTAACGATGGATTCTGATGCGTCATCTATGTTGCTGCTCCTCGATCTTAGCGCTGCTTTCGATACTGTCGATCATAATATTTTATTAGAACGTATCAAAACACGAATTGGTATGTCAGACTTAGCCCTGTCTTGGTTTAACTCTTATCTTACTGATAGGATGCAGTGCGTCTCCCATAACAATGTGACCTCGGACTACGTTAAGGTAATGTGTGGAGTTCCCCAGGGTTCGGTCCTTGGCCCTGCACTCTTCAGCATCTACATGCTGCCGCTAGGTGACATCATACGCAAATACGGTATCAGCTTTCACTGTTATGCTGATGACACCCAACTCTACATGCCCCTAAAGCTGACCAACATGCCGGATTGTAGTCAGCTGGAGGCGTGTCTTAATGAAATTAAACAATGGATGTCCGCTAACTTTTTGCAACTCAACGCCAAAAAAACGGAAATGCTGATTATCGGTCCTGCTAGACACCGAACTCTATTTAATAATACAACTCTAACATTTGACAACCAAACAATTAAACAAGGCGACACGGTAAAGAATCTGGGTATTATCTTCGACCCAACTCTCTCCTTTGAGGCACACATTAAAAGCGTTACTAAAACGGCCTTCTTTCATCTCCGCAATATCGCTAAAATTCGCTCCATTTTGTCCACTAACGATGCTGAGATCATTATCCATGCGTTTGTTACGTCTCGCCTCGATTACTGTAACGTATTATTTTCGGGTCTCCCCATGTCTAGCATTAAAAGATTACAGTTGGTACAAAATGCGGCTGCTAGACTTTTGACAAGAACAAGAAATTTTGATCACATTACGCCTGTACTGGCTCACCTGCACTGGCTTCCTGTGCACTTAAGATGTGACTTTAAGGTTTTACTACTTACGTATAAAATACTACACGGTCTAGCTCCATCCTATCTTGCCGATTGTATTGTACCATATGTCCCGGCAAGAAATCTGCGTTCAAAGGACTCCGGCTTATTAGTGATCCCCAAAGCCCAAAAAAAGTCTGCGGGCTGTAGAGCTTTTTCATTTCGGGCTCCAGTACTCTGGAATGCCCTCCCGGTAACAGTTCGAGATGCTACCTCAGTAGAAGCATTTAAGTCTCACCTTAAAACTCATTTGTATACTCTAGCCTTTAAATAGACTTCCTTTTTAGACCAGTTGATCTGCCGTTTCTTTTCTTTTTCTTCTATGTCCCACTCTCCTTTGTGGAGGGAGTCCGGTCCGATCCGGTGGCCATGTACTGCTCGCCTGTGTATCGGCTGGGGACATCTCTGCGCTGCTGATCCGCCTCCGCTTGGGATGGTTTCCTGCTGGCTCCACTGTGAACGGGACTCTCACTGCTGTGTTGGATCAGCTTTGGACTGGACTCTCGCGAATGTGTTGGATCCATTATGGATTGATCTTTCACAGTATCATGTTCTCATAGTCATCATTGTCACCGACGTCCCACTGGGTCATTATTGTCACCGATGTCCCACTGGGTGTGAGTTTTCCTTGCCCTTATGTGGGCCTACCGAGGATGTCGTAGTGGTTTGTGCAGCCCTTTGAGACACTAGTGATTTAGGGCTATATAAGTAAACATTGATTGATTGATTGATTGGTTTTTTAAAGTAACAATTTCTCACATCAAGCATGAAAACAAAAAATCATGATGCTGAGCACAAATCATTATGTCAAGATAATGGCACAAGCATTTTCTTATTTAAGAATATATATATATATATTTTTCCTACCAAGAAAAGTGCACTTGTTATTAGTGAGAATATACCCCGCCTTCCGCCCGATTGTAGCTGAGATAGGCGCCAGCGACCCCAAAAGGGAATAAGCGGTAGAAAATGGATGGATACTTATTTTAAGGTATTTTGGGGTTCATTAAGGTTAGCTAGGGGCAGCACGGTTAGTGCAACTGCCTCATAATACAAAGGTCCTAAGTAGGCCTGGGTTCAATCCCAGGCTTGGGATATTTCTGTGTGGAGTTTGCATGTTCTCCCCGTGACTGCGTGGGTTCCCTCCGGGTACACCGGCTTCCTCCCACCTTCCAAAGACATGCACCTGGGGATAGGTTGATTTGCAACACTAACTTGGCCCTAGTGTGTGAATGTGAGTGTGAATGTTGTCTGTCTATCTGTGTGGGCCCTGCGATGAGGTGGCGAATTTCCAGGGTGTACGCCGCCTTCCCCCCAAATGCAGCTGAGATAGGCTCCAACGACCCCCCGCAACCCCAAAAAAAGGGACAAGCGGTAGAAAATGGATGTATGAGGTTAGCTAATTGTACTTGTTTTGGAAAGTCTTGACAAGCCAAATTTTCTTGTTCTATGGGCAGATAATTTTGCTTAGTTCAAGTAAAATACCCCCTAATTTTTTCAATTTTTTCTTGTTTTTTAACCATGACTTTTTGCAGTATGTCTTGTCAGGAGAACGACTCGCCATGGCTTCAGATCTGATATTTCCATATTTCCATAATGTTCTCTTTTCTTTTTGCATTTCTGCTCCCTATTTTCCTGCTTGTCGCTCAACAGAAACTGAATGCCAATACATTTCCCCCACACTACTAAGAGTCAAAAAGGAGTCAGGAAAAGGGAAATTTGTTTTTTTATTTATAGTTAACACATCATTATCACGTTAAGTTTGAGAGCCCTGAAGCAAATCTATAAAATACGAAATACATGTACTGTAAATGCATGTCCAGAAACTGTGATAGTCAACCCAGTTCTGATGCAACAGTTTAAACAACAAAATCCTATTCAACGTTCTGTTTGGAATCAGTTGGGGATTTGTTGTGCAGATTTGAATACATTTTGTTACCCGAATGACACTTTATTATTTAGGCAAATTGTAGCTGTCCTCAACCATTGAAAAGGCATCAAAAAGTTATTCAAGTTCTCTTGGTATTGTAGTTTGCAGCTGTGTGCAGTTGTTTGGATCACACCAAAGTGTGTGCTTATTTCCCAACAAAAAGGACAAAATTTCTTGGTAAGTGAGAGATTTTGCAAGCATTTTCTTTGTTAAAAAGGCCAGATTTTGGATGTATCTTTCACAATAAGCTTTGTCAGTCAGGACATTTCCATGTTGCATAATTATCATCATCTTATTAAGAAGATGTTAAAAATGGTATTAGCGATGCGCAGACACACACACACGAGGCATCATGATTGGTCACGTGCTCATTTGAAATAGCATGTGATGTTTGCAGCCCAATGAATGAAGACCGAAGATGTATAAGGAGGCGGGCTGAAAATGCACCATAGAAATTCAGTGTGGTGACCATTGTTAGATTGTAGGCAACAGTTGTTTGGACACCTGTTTCAGTCAATCCAAGGATGAGCAGGAGGAGAGAGAAGGGAGCTCGGGGGGGTCTTTTCATCCATAAGTGGTCACATGAAGCGCCAAGTGACTCACTAGATAACACTGAAGGAGCCAAAAATGTAGCATGTTAAACCTGCTTCTAACTAGAACAGTAGTTCTGAAATGGGGTATGCGTACCCCTTGGGGTACTCGAAGGTATGCTAAGGGGTACATGAGATTTTAAAAAAATATTCTAAAAATACCAACAGTTCAAAAATCCTTTACAAATATATTTATTGAATAATACTTCAACAAAATATGAATGTAAGTTCATAAACTGTGAAAAGAAATACAACAATGCAATATTCAGTGTTGACAGCCAGATTTTTTGTGGACATGTTCTATAAATATTGATGTTAAAGATTTCTTTTTTTGTGAAGAAATGTTTGGAATTAAGTTCATGAATCCAGATGGATCTCTATTACAATCTCCAAAGAGGGCACTTTAAGTTGATGATTATGTCTATGTGTAAAAATCTTTATTTATAATTGAATCACTTGTTTATTTTTCAACAAGTTTTTAGTTATTTTAATATCTTTTTTTCCAAATAGTTCAAGAAAGACCACTACAAATGAGCAATATTTTGCACTGTTATACAATTTAATAAATCAGAAACTGATGACAAAGTGCTGTATTTTACTTCTATATCTCTTTTTTTCAACCAAAAATGCTTTTCTCTGATTAGGGGGTACTTGAATTAAAAAATGTTCACTGGGGGTACATCACTGAAAAAAGGTTGAGAACCACTGAACTAGAACAATGGTATCAATTTGACTCTGCACCAAAAAAGGACTGTTATCAAAAGCAGCATGTATTCACTGCCAATCCACCTGCTAACAGGATTCTGCAGTGACACGACACCTGCCTTGAAATGCAAACACGTGTCGTCCTTCATCCACACAAAGCATCAGGACACGCACATTCCCAATGATTCATCCTTAGAAAATGTACAGGGCTTCAAAGAAACCAAATATGAACTTGAACAAGACACACACCTCAGGTGACTTCTCCCACACTGCAAAAACTGAAATCTAAGTAAGATTAAATATCTGAAATAAGAGGGATTTTTGCTTATTTTCTGTATGATAAGATAATTCTTCTCACTAAGTGTTTTACTTGTTTTAAGTGTTTTGGTCCTAAATGTTCACAGTAAGATATAAACCGCTTGTAGCTATGATTTGATGACCTATATTGAGTAAAACATGCTTGAAACTAGTATATCAACTGTTGCAAAGCTGTGTTGTCAACACTCACAAGTATAAAACTGCAAACCCCGTTTCCATATGAGTTGGGAAATTGTTTTAGATGTAAATATAAACGGAATACAATGATTTGCGAATCATTTTCAACCCATATTCAGTTGAATGCACTACAAATAAGAGATATTTGATGTTCAAACTCATAAGCTTTATTTATTTTTTTGTCAATAACAATTAACTTCGAATTTCATGGCTGCAACACGTGCCAAAGTAGTTGGGAAAGTGCATGTTCACCACTGTGTTACATCACCTTTTCTTTTGATAAAACACTCAATAAACGTTTGGGAACTGAGGAAACTAATTGTTGAAGCTTTGAAAGTGGAATTCTTTACCATTCTTGCTTGATGTACAGCTTAAGGTGTTCAACAGTCAGGGGTCTTGTTGTCGTATTTTACGCTTCATAATGCGCCACACATTTTCGATGGGAGACAGGTCTGGACTACAGGCGGGCCAGGAAAGTACCCGCACTCTTTTACTACGAAGCCACACTGAAATAAGCAGGGGCTTTCATGATAACTTTGCTTGGATGACAACATATGTTGCTCCAAAATATGTACCTTTCAGCATTAATGGTGCCTTCACAGATGTGTAAGTTACCCATGCCTTGGGCACTAATACACCCCCATACCATCACAGATGCTGGCTTTTGAATTTTGCGCTTATAACAATCCGGATGAGTATTTTCCTCTTTGTTCCGGAGGACACCACGTCCACAGTTTCCAAATATAATTTGAAATGTGGACTGGTTAGACCACAGAACACTTTCCCACTTTGCATCAGTCCATCTTGGATGAGCTCGGGCCCAGCGAAGACAGCGGCATCCTTGATGTTGTTGATAGATGGGTTTTTCTTTGCATAGCAGAGTTTTAACTTGCACTTACAGATGTAGCAACCAACTGTAGTTACTGACAGTGGTTTTATGAAGTGTTCCTGAGCCTGTGTGGTGATATCCTTTACACACTGATGTCGGTTTTTGATGCAGTTCCGCCCAAGGGATCAAAGGTCCGTAATATCATCGCTTACGTGCAGTGATTTCTCCAAATTCTCTGAACCTTTTGATGATATTACGGACCGTAGATGGTAAAATCACTAGATTCCTTGCAATAGCTCGGTGAGAAATGTTGTTTTAAAACTGTTCGACAATTTGTTTACAAATTGGTAACCCTCGCCCCATCCTGGTTTGTGAATTACTTAGCATTTTATGGAAGCTGTTTTTATACCTAATCATGGCACCCACCTGTTCCCAATTAGCCTGCACACCTGTGGGATGTTCCAAATAAGTGTTTGATGAGTAGTTCTCAACTTTATCAGTATTTATTGCCACCTTTCCCAACTTCTTTGTCACCTGTTGATGGCATCAAATTCTAAAGTTAATGATTTGCAAAACAAAAATAAATAATTATCAGTTTGAACATCAAATATGTTGTCTTTGTAGCATATTCAACTGAATATGGGTTGAAAATGATTTGCAAATCATAGTATTCCGTTTATATTTACATCTAACACAATCTCCCATCTCATATGGAAACGGAGTTTGTCCTTTTTTTAAAGTAATAATTTCTTATTTCAAGCATGTAAAAAAAAAAAAAATCATGACTTTGACACAATTGTGTCTCATATTAAAACAGATGACAGCCAAATAGACTTTGCTGTTTTATTTTCAATGAAACAAGAGAATACACATACTCATATAGTAGTACACTTATTATTAGTGAGAATATACTTATTTTAAGCTATTTTTGGGTGCATTGAGGTTAGCTAATTTTACTTGTTTTGGAGCGTCTTGACAAGCCAACTTTTCTTGTTCTATTGGCGGATAATTTTGCTTAGTTCAAATAAAATACCCCAAATATTTGAATTTTTTTAAATTGTTTTTTAACACTGACTTTTTGCAGTGCAACCAATGAGCAAATCAAGTTAAAAATAATTATAACTCAAAAAAATTGGAATGTAGGTTATGCATCTAAACAAATGTATCCTTCGGAACTAATGAAAATCATGTGTTACACTGTCAAACTGTTTTAAGTGGATTAGTTTATAATTGTTTTGATTGCTCATTCAGGGGCGGACTTGCCATTAAGCAAGCTGTTGCCCGGGGCCCAACACGTCTCTTAAAACATGTAATAATTCTTAATTGGTCTCTCTTAATTTGTGTGCATCAAAATACTTACTCAATCATGATCGTTCTCCACAGCTGCATCCTCCGTTCTTGAGCTTTGTTGGTCCATGCCACCGCACATGTGCAGACTTGATTCTGGAACACAGCCAAAAACAAACTTTTTGGCTTGGTTTTGAGAGGTTTTTGTAAAAATGAGTTACCCAAGTGGAGGAGAGAAGAAGAGAAGGTGAGAAGAAAACACTTTTTATTAAAACTATGCTGTGGAGGGGGGCGTGGCCTGCGGACCTGCAGCGAGAAGGGTGTGCCAGGACTGGTTTCGAGATAAGCGACAGGTGCGTAGAAGACCCACCTGGAACTGGTTATCCATTCACCTGTCGCTCTGTTAAAAGGCAGCAGCCGGTAGGAGAGAGTTGTTGGAGCTGGAGCGAGAGCGCGAGTGAGAGCGAGAGCGACACAGACATGAACCCAGAGGGACAGATTTTGTGCTGAAAAGCAAAAGAATGGAAAACCCTGAAAATAAACCCATATTACATCCTATAAACCGGGCTCTCATGTCGATGTTTGGTGGTCTGGAGGACCCACGGGAGGGCAACCTCCACATATGCAAGGTGTCAACTTCTTTTCTTAGTGACACTTTGAGCCTGCTCTACTAAAATCCAAATACCACGCGCTAAACAGCACTTTCTAAAATTCTGTGTACTATTAGTGGGCGTGCGTGTGATTTACAAAGACTGATGCTAAGACCGCCTTATTTAAATAAGGTTTTTGCGTTTATCATACAGTGCTTTCACCACAGAGACACAAGCAGCAAAACATGTACCACTTTTTATGGGCATTTTAGAAGCCGTCCAGCGGTTCATGTACAATAGAAATCATTTCTATTACGCAAAAACTGCAAATGTGAAGAAGAATATGCAAGAAAATGCATTTTGGAATAAGTCATTTTTTACCAAATAGCAGATGTGTTAATATTTTATTTTATTTTATAATATAATCTTCCTTGTGAAACAAATTCCATAAAAAAACGCAAGGAGAAACCAAAACGCATCAATTGAATTTGTTTATGAATATTGCTGATTTGACAGTATGTCTGGTATTTGGATTTTTGACAGCCCATAGATCTCCCGTCCAAAGGCAAAACCTAGTAACTCACTTCTTGAGAAAACAAAGGAAAACCAATCTATCTTGATGCTGTCTTATAAAGATCTACAAAGTCATCAAACGTACAGATGTTTCCTTGAGCTTTCATTTTCTTGCCGATTGAGCCATGGATGGAATCTGCTCTCATTAACGTGTGCCCTTTCTCCAGATATTTTATCACAATCTCGGGTGAGCCCCATTCTGCGTTTGCACATTGGGCAAGAGCCGTGTAAAGCGTCCAGTTTTTATTTTGACCTCCACAGTTATCTGCCCAAAAGAGTATGCAAGGGGAAGAATCAAGAACAATACATGTAATGAAGGTGCTTGCAACGTCCTGGGCCAATCTTCCAAATATCCCCTCGTGCCATAATATCACATAATCAGGTTGACCGTCGGCCCCCATTCGTGCAAATGTCTCATTAAAGACAATAAGGCGACTGACAAAGAAGCTCCGATTGGTCCCTTGAGATACGAGGTTTTTTTGTTGTATCTATGCGGTTATGTGGTAGTTGCTAGGTCCTGCCATGCGTGTAACAGTTTACTTACGGAACAAATTACAATATCGGATACACTAATGTAAAGCATATCACCTAGGAACTCCAAAATTATTATCAGCTCAGTTTTGACCAACATTGAGTTACTGGGTTTTGCCTTTGGACAGGAGAGATGTGGACAAGCATAAGTAGGATGGAGCTGTTATGCAATTAAAGTACCAATGATTGTCTCACACACACACACACACACACACACTAGGTGTGGAGATATTTGTCCTCTATATTGGACCCATCCCCTTGTTCACCCCCTGGGAGGGGAGGGGAGCAGTGGGCAGCAGAGGTGGCCGCGCCCAGGAATCATTTTGGTGACAATTGCCTTCTTTCCCACAGCTGTGTGGAACTGTCTCAGTTTGCACATACTTTTCAAAAGCGTTAAATAAAGACGCAGTTGCAGAATAATTATATTTGCATTTTCTCCTCTCAGTATTGTGGGCCTTCTGATGATCAGCATATTCTGCTTTAGGGCTGGGCGATATATGGATATATTCAATACATCGCGGGTTTGTCTCTGTGCGATATAGAAAATGACATAGTGAAGTGAAGTGAATTATATTTATATAGCGCTTTTCTCAAGTGACTCAAAGCGCTTTACATAGTGACACCCAATATCTAAGTTACATTCAAACCAGTGTAGGTGGCACTGGGAGCAGGTGGGTAAAGTGTCTTGCCCAAGGACACAACGGCAGTAACTAGGATGGCACAAGCGGGAATCGAACCTGCAACCCTCAAGTTGCTGGCACGGCCACTCTACCAACCGAGCTATGCCGCCCCATCACATATTGAGATATTCGAGTATACATTCTCACACAATTACTTTTAGCTGTTGGCATTACACTACATGCGTTTCCCACTCTTTCTTGTCTCTCCTTGTCACTGAGACTTAAAACAAGCGCACCTTCTTACATACGTCACGTACGCAATGTCACACGCTCACGCGGAGCGGAGAGGTAGCGACATGGTAACGTTAGCTGTGATGCTAACAATGCGGTGCGGGTGTAATAAGAGAGAGAGAAGGTGCAAATCTGGTAACAAATGAAGGAAGAATTACTTCCCAAGAAAAACAGCAAGGAGTCCATCGTCTGGCGGTGGTTTGGCTTCAAGCGGGAATATGTCGAACATTTATGCGGCAAAAGCATTGTTACAAAAGTGAAGTGAATTATATTTATATAGCGCTTTTTCTCTAGTGACTCAAAGCGCTTTACATAGTGAAACCCAATATCTAAGTTACATTTAAACCAGTGTGGGTGGCACTGGGAGCAGGTGGGTAAAGTGTCTTGCCCAAGGACACAACGGCAGTGACTAGGTTGGCAGAGGTGGGAATTGAACCTGCAACCCTCCAGTTGCTGGCACGGCTACTCTACCAACCGAGCTAAACCGAGTAGCAACACTGCTAATATGTAGCATCATTTGAAAAGCCACCCGCTGGAGAATAAGGAGTGCTTGAAACTCCGCATGTCAACATCACCGTTCGGTGCCACACCAACAAAATGCAGAGGCAAGCATTTCTACATCAACACCGTATGAAAAAAATAGTCAACAACAGGAGAGAATGTCCGCAGGAACCTACCACATAGCGAAGGACATACACAATGGGCAGGTTCCTTTTTTTTTTTTTTGTCATGAAAAAGGGAGGTTTTTTGGGTTGGTACACTAATTGTAAGTGTATCTTGTGTTTTTTTTGTGTTGATTTAATAAAAAAAAAAAAATGATAATAAAATAATAATAATAATAATAATAATAATCTCCTCTCTGAGCTGCTACCTTACCGTGGTAGAGGAGTTTGCGTGTCCCAATGATCCTAGGAGCTATGTTGTCTGGGGGCTTTCATGCCCCCTGGTAGGGTCTCCCAAGACAAACAGGTCCTAGGTGAGTGATCAGACAAAGAGCAGCTCAAAGACTTCTATGGAATTACAACAAAATTAACTCAGATTTCCCTCGCCCGGACGCGGGTCACCGGGGCCCCGCTCTGGAGCCAGGCCCGGAGTTGGGGCACGATGGCGAGCGCCTGGTGGCCGGGCCTGTCCCCATGGGGCCCGGCCGGGCACAGCCCGAAGAGGCAACGTGGGTCATCCCTCCAATGGGCTCACCACTCATAGGAGGGGCCATAGAGGTCGGGTGCATTGTGAGCTGGGCGGCAGCCGAAGGCAGGGCACTTGGCGGTCCGATCCTCGGCTACAGAAGCTAGCTCTTGGGACGTGGAACGTCACCTCACTGGGGGGGAAGGAGCCTGAGCTAGTCCGCAAGGTAGAGAAGTTCCGGCTGGATATAGTCGGACTCACCTCGACGCACAGCAAGGGCTCTGGAACCAGTTCTCTCGAGAGGGACTGGACCCTCTTCCACTCTGGCGTTGCCGACAGTGAGAGGCGACGGGCTGGGGTGGCAATTCTCGTTGCCCCCCGGCTCAAAGCCTGCACGTTTGAGTTCAACCCAGTGGACGAGAGGGTAGCTTCCCTTCGCCTTCGGGTGGGGGGACGGGTCCTGACTGTTGTTTGTGCTTACGCACCAAACAGCAGTTCAGAATACCCACCCTTTTTGGGTACACTCGAGGGAGTACTGGAAAGTGCTCCCCCGGGTGATTCCCTTGTCCTACTGGGAGACTTCAACGCTCATGTTGGCAACGACAGTGAAACCTGGAGAGGCGTGATTGGGAAGAATGGTCGCCCGGATCTAAACCCGAGTGGTGTTTTGTTATTGGACTTTTGTGCTCGTCACGGATTGTCCATAACAAACACCATGTTCAAACATAAGGGTGTCCATATGTGCACTTGGCACCAGGACACCCTAGGCCGCAGTTCCATGATTGACTTTGTAGTCGTGTCATCGGATTTGCGGCCTCATGTTCTGGACACTCGGGTGAAGAGAGGGGCGGAGCTTTCTACCGATCACCACCTGGTGGTGAGTTGGCTGCGATGGTGGGGGAGGATGCCGGACAGACCTGGCAGGCCCAAACGCATTGTGAGGGTCTGCTGGGAACGTCTGGCAGAGTCTCCTGTCAGAGAGAGTTTCAATTCACACCTCCGGGAGAACTTTGAACATGTCACGAGGGAGGTGCGGGACATTGAGTCCGAGTGGACCATGTTCCGAACCTCTATTGTCGAGGCGGCTGATTGGAGCTGTGGCCGCAAGGTTGTTGGTGCCTGTCGTGGCGGTAATCCCAGAACCCGTTGGTGGACACCAGCAGTGAGGGATGCCGTCAAGCTGAAGAAGGAGTCCTATCGGGTTCTTTTGGCTCATAGGACTCCGGAGGCAGTGGACGGGTACCGACGGGCCAAGCGGTGTGCAGCTTTAGCGGTAGCCGAGGCAAAAACTCGGACATGGGAAGAGTTCGGGGAAGCCATGGAAAACGACTTCCGGACGGCTTCGAAGCGATTCTGGACCACCATACGCCGCCTCAGGAAGGGGAAGCAGTGCACTATCAACACCGTGTATGGTGCGGATGGTGTTCTGCTGACTTCGACTGCGGATGTTGTGGATCGGTGGAGGGAATACTTCGAAGACCTCCTCAATCCCACCAACACGTCTGCCTTTGAGGAAGCGGTGCCTGGGGAATCTATGGTGGACTCTCCTATTTCTGGGGCTGAGGTCGCTGAGGTAGTTAAAAAGCTCCTCGGCGGCAAGGCCCCGGGGGTGGATGAGATCCGCCCGGAGTTCCTTAAGGCTCTGGATGCTGTGGGGCTGTCTTGGTTGACAAGACTCTGCAGCATCGCGTGGACATCGGGGGCGGTACCTCTGGATTGGCAGACCGGGGTGGTGGTCCCTCTCTTTAAGAAGGGGGACCGGAGGGTGTGTTCCAACTATCGTGGGATCACACTCCTCAGCCTTCCCGGTAAGGTTTATTCAGGTGTACTGGAGAGGAGGCTACGCCGGATAGTCGAACCTCGGATTCAGGAGGAACAGTGTGGTTTTCGTCCTGGTCGTGGAACTGTGGACCAGCTCTATACTCTCGGCAGGGTTCTTGAGGGTGCATGGGAGTTTGCCCAACCAGTGTACATGTGCTTTGTGGACTTGGAGAAGGCATTCGACCGTGTCCCTCGGGAAGTCCTGTGGGGAGTGCTCAGAGAGTATGGGGTATCGGACTGTCTTATTGTGGCGGTCCGCTCCCTGTATGATCAGTGTCAGAGCTTGGTCCGCATTGCTGGCAGTAAGTCGGACACATTTCCAGTGAGGGTTGGACTCCGCCAAGGCTGTCCTTTGTCACCGATTCTGTTCATAACTTTTATGGACAGAATTTCTAGGCGCAGCCAAGGCGTTGAGGGGATCCGGTTTGGTGGCCACGGGATTAGATCTCTGCTTTTTGCAGATGATGTAGTCCTGATGGCTTCATCTGGCCGGGACCTTCAGCTCTCACTGGATCGGTTCGCAGCCGAGTGTGAAGCGACCGGAATGAGAATCAGCACCTCCAAGTCTGTGTCCATGGTTCTCGCCCGGAAAAGGGTGGAGTGCCATCTCCGGGTTGGGGAGGAGACCCTGCCCCAAGTGGAGGAGTTCAAGTACCTAGGAGTCTTGTTCACGAGTGGGGGAAGAGTGGATCGTGAGACCGACAGGCGGATCGGTGCGGCGTCTACAGTAATGCGGACGTTGTATCGATCCGTTCTGGTGAAGAAGGAGCTGAGCCAGAAGGCAAAGCTCTCAATTTACCGGTCGATCTACCTTCCCATCCTCACCTATGGTCATGAGCTCTGGGTCATGACCGAAAGGATAAGATCACGGGTACAAGCGGCCGAAATGAGTTTCCTCCGCCGGGTGGCGGGGCTCTCCCTTAGAGATAGGGTGAGAAGCTCTGCCATCCGGGAGGAACTCAAAGTAAAGCCGCTGCTCCTCCACATCGAGAGGAGCCAGATGAGGTGGTTCGGGCATCTGGTCAGGATGCCACCCGAACGCCTCCCTAGGGAGGTGTTTAGGGCACGTCCAGCTGGTAGGAGGCCACGGGGAAGACCCAGGACACGTTGGGAAGACTATGTCTCCCGGCTGGCCTGGGAACGCCTCGGGATCCCCCGGGAAGAGCTAGACGAAGTGGCTGGAGAGAGGGAAGTCTGGGCTTCCCTGCTTATGCTGCTGCCCCCGCGACCCGACCTCGGATAAGCGGAAGATGATGGATGGATGGGGGATGGATAATAATAAATTATTCTGCGGCCCGGTACCAATCGAGCCCGGTTGTTGGGGACCACTGTGTTAGAGTGTCCCAAAACCATGCAGGAATGTAGCAGCAGAGTGCGTCTGGGTCGGTCCAGCGTATTATACGCCTTCGTCGACCCCACTCTCGGGAGCTCCACACGAAACCCCACGGCGCAATATAAGTGAAGGCTGGTCTACGGTGGCCTAGGTGGGATCCCGGCCCCTCGGGGTTTCCGGGCGCACCACCTAATACGGTCGCAAAATTATAATTTGTCAAAATAAAAGCATGTTTTATTGTAAGTTCATGAGCTACGGTATGTTTGGAATTATATATCGACCTATTATTTTTGTGTATTTCGTCAGAAAAACTAACGTCAAAACGACAGGCATTGCATGCACACGTACTTGATAGCAAAGATGGTATCAGTTGTTAAGTTGGCCATATTCTCTTTACACATGACTCTGTTGCGGTGTAGTGCCACGCGTCACAACCTGTCCATCCTGTTTTATTTATGTTTTTTTCTCTCTGGCACTCATCGAGGGTGGACGCTCCCCTTTCATCTCCTGCTTGCTTCTTTGCTTTGTCTTGTCTTAACTGTCTTGTTGCCTCTTTTTGCACTGCTCTCCAAATCTAAACATTGGAACTATTTAACTGGCCTCAACAAAATTGACAAGATCTTGGGTTTGGGGGAACCTGTTGTCGTGACGGACTCTTGGGAGAAGAAGGAGTGCCGCGTGCCTGGCGACCCTTTTCTGTCGAGGACATGAAGATATCCACCTATTCGGAATTATGACAACAGGACATCTGCTGATTGGAGTAAGCGTTGCTCTGGTTTGTCGACAAATTGGAAGTTGCTGGCAGTCTTCAAAGTACTCCAAAGCCGCCACAAATGATTGGAGGATGCGGGAAGAACTGTGGATTACATCGGACTGTCTACCCCGCAGTTTTTGAGGACCAGTCATTGACAATTTAGAGTGAAAAGCAAATGTTATTTTCACTCGCATACAAATCATTCTAACTTGGATTGTTTCCCTGGCTTCGAGACTCTCCCGAAGAACAGCGCAGCGAAGACACAACAAATTCCCTTCTTGTCTCTCATGGACACACACCTGTTGTTGTTGACTTTGGACTAGCAACTGCATTAGACATCAAGGCCGGGGAACAGAGACACACTGCGGGCTTACACACACAGACACACACACACATCCACAAAAAAATATATGCCACACATACACCCCTCCAACCCAACGCCCTCGACGCAAATCCCGTAGGGGTGATGAATGTATGGTCAGCGCCTGAAGAGCTGCGGCCTACCACCATGACCTTGAACTACCTTCTATCTGTTGCTAGATATCTCGAGAAGTATGTTGTAATATGTATATGTGCTTTGCTATGGAGGTTTTTCCCCACTCCAGACTGGGCCCCCTTAGGAGCCCAGTCTAGATTGTATTTTTTTTACTCATCCTTCCCCAGCGTTGACCTTTTTCCCATCTTTTACGAGGCGCCTTATGGCGACCCATCAGAGTTCTTGTTCTGTAACCCTGTACACTGTTTGTTTGTCTAATCTTGAACAGGTTTGTGCTGAAAACAAAGTTTCGTTGTGCTTGTGCAATGACAATAAAGACCTATCCCCTATCCTATCCTATCTAATCTGACGGTGCTAACAAAATAATGATGTCTCTAAAAACGGCTTAAACTTTATTTAATGTGATCAATGCTATCAAGTATAGTGAAACCCGTGGGACATCGTGCTCTGCATGTCATGCACCGTCGTGGCATGTGAGAACATCGATCATTGATACCCTTTGAGCGGCTCACCAAGCTTTAATTTCTAACAACATGCTAAATTAGCACACTTGTGTTATGTGGAGGGCCCCAATGACTAGGTTTGCCCTCAGTCCTCAACTGACTAAATAGGCCCTTGCGTTTGTTGTCATACAAGTGTAAAAAGAAGTTAACCACTATCATAAACTACATGCTCCCTTCAGCAGGGGGTGATCAAGGGTGATGGGTCAAATGCAGAGAATAATTTCGCCACACCTCGTGTGTGTGTTACAATCATTGGTACTTTAACTTATCAACTTTATCTTGTTCAAGGAGGAGTTGACATACATGTATGAGTTCACGTTCTTAACTGTCAAACAAAAACATCATCAGCATACTGGTATATACTTGCATGTGTGTGCCCCATCAGCAAGTCTCGTCACATGACGACCTCTTTAGTGGATTTTTCATTCTTCACCTGTTGTTGATGATGATGATGATGATGATGTAGCCATACAGGAAACATACACAAAAAATGCACAAGAAAAAGCAAAGCAAATATTTGTCTAAGAAAAGAGGAGTGTTGTATTTTTATTAAATAATTTATACTAAGTACAGTATTTTTCGGATTATAAATCGCAGTTTTTTTCATAGTTTGGCCGGGGGTGCGACATATACTCCGGAGCGACTTATGTGTGAAATTATCAACACATTACCATAAAATATAAAATAATATTTTTATTCTCATTCGCGGAAGAAACGAAGAAAATGTCAGCAAACGTCACACACACGTCAGCCAATAAGAATTCAACGGGGGAGGGTCATGGCAGAAGTGCATTAAGGGTCATGGAATGCTAACTGCTAACTGCTATATGCTACTGCCGTAGCTATTAAAATGGATCATTTCAACGTTGGCGGTAACTTATAAAAACTGAGAAGGGCTGAACAAAAATGGCACCGAAAAGGAAATCATGTACTGGAGATAACAAGCTGGACGTAGTGAAATATGCAGCAGAAAACGACAAGAGGAAGCGGCGCATACCTTTGGAGTTGGCAGAGTTGTTTAGAAGCGACATCGAGGAAGAAGATTTCATGGGATTTATCGATTAGGAGTGACAGATTGTTTGGTAAACGTATAGCATGTTCTATATGTTATAGTTATTTGAATGACTCTTACCATAATATGTTACGTTATAAATAAATAATGATAAATGGGTTTTACTTGTACAGCGCATTTCTACCTTCTGTGACGCTTAGCTGGCAACATGGCGTGGTTTGCGTTCTCCCGTGGGTGCAGCGTAAGGTAGGAACAATAATTTATTTTACAATAAAATAAACTAAAAACAAAGGCACTTGCACAAAGGCACGAGACAAAACAAACAGAAAGTGCTAGTATGTAAACTAGGGACAGAAACTGAGTAACAAAAGTAGTCTTTACCACAATGCAGGACGTGCGACGTCAACTGTTGCGTGGGAGCAAACAAGAGTCCAAGAACGAATGTCAAACAAAGGCGGGCATATATAGGGAGATAAATAATCAAGGGCAGGTGCGCGTGATCAAAGGAGAGACAGGTGACACAAAATGGGTAACTATGACAACTGAACCAAAACAGGAAGTGCCACCGGGAACCAAAGACGTCAAATACAACACAGGGTGATAACAAAACAGGACAAAACCCAGAATATGACATGGTCCAAGACGTGGACCATGACACTTTTAAGGTACTCAAAGTGCTTTGACACTACTTCCACATTCACCCATTCACACACACATTCACACACTGATACCAGCACCCATCAGGAGCAAGGGTGAAGTGTCTTGCTCAAGGACACAACGGACGTGACGAGGTTGGTACTAGGCGGGGATTGAACCAGGGACCCTCGGGTTGCGCACTGCGCCACGCCGTCCCATAACATACCAGGTACGTTTTCAGTTGGTTATTTATGCGTCATATAACGTACACTTATTCAGCCTGTTGTTCACTATTCTTTATTTATTTTAAATTGCCTTTCAAATGTCTATTCTTGGTGTTGGATTTTATCAAAAAAATTTCCCCAAAAATGCGACTTATACTCCAGTGCGACATATATATGTTCTTTTCCTTCTTTATTATGCATTTTCGGCCGGTGCGACGTATACTCCGGAGCGATTTATAATCCGAAAAATACGGTATTTACTGTATATTTAAAAAAAACAAAACGTGTGGCCTAAAATGGGTCACAGTTCGATGAGTTTAAAGGTTGCAGATTGAAGGACGAACAATAACACTTCTAGATCTGCAACCTCCCAACAGAGGTGTTCCAGCTTGGAAAAAACCCTGCATCACATGACTTTGTTGCGATGAAGAAGTGTAATGCAACGGAAACACAACAATAAACATTAAGATACTGGTTCTGATTAGACAGTGCAAAGGTACCTATAACTGGGCCGGTGAGTGTAAACACAAGTCTACTCACCAACACTTTTAGGAACACCTGCGTCACAACTCCTCCTCTCCTCTCGTCAGTGCAGCAGCTGAGAGATTATCCCCTGCTTGAAATACCTGCCACACATGTCAAACTCCCAGGTCACCGGCCGCTTGTTTGCTCTTGGTGAAGAGCAGCTTCCGTCCGTCATTTCCTCCTTCGACAGGTGTGCTGGCTGAGAGTGGACATGCATCCTGTGTCAAGGTGCTGTTTGAGATCTGGAACAGATAAGACAGTCAACGCTCCACCTTCCTGTATCACCAACATCAGGACCAGAACGTATTGTATCCTCTTAAAAAGGTAACACTTAGACTGTCATGTCATGTCAATGTGTAATAAAAGTAGATATTATGACACCTGGTCATGTCTAGTGCAAGAGCTGTATCAAAATTGCTGTATTACAAAGATAATATTGCTCAGTTTTGTTAATAAATATGTTTATGTATTAAAGTGTAAACTGAATCATCGTCGTATTTCATTGCCCTTCTTGAATTTACTCATTTTCCCAGATGTCCATTCATGAAAAAGATTTAGATAGCATAAAACTGTCTACATACAGTGGGGCAAAAAAGTATTTAGTCAGCCACCGATTGTGCAAGTTCTCCCACTTAAAATGATGACAGAGGTCTGTAATTTTAATCATAGGTACACTTCCAATGTGAGAGACAGAATGTGAAAAAAAAATCCAGGAATTCACATTGTAGGAATTTCAAAGAATTTATTTGTAAATTATGGTGGAAAATAAGTATTTGGTCAACCATTCAAAGCTCTCACTGATGGAAGGAGGTTTTGGCTCAAAAATCTCACGATACATGGCCCCATTCATTCTTTCCTTAACACGGATCAATCGTCCTGTCCCCTTAGCAGAAAAACAGCCCCAAAGCATGATGTTTCCACCCCCATGCTTCACAGTAGGTGTGGTGTTCTTGGGATGCAACTCAGTATTCTTCTTCCTCCAAACACGACAAGTTGAGTTTATACCAAAACCGATACATGGATGATACAGCAGAGGATTGGGAGAATGTCATGTGGTCAGATGAAACCAAAATAGAACTTTTTGGTATAAACTCAACTCGTCGTGTTTGGAGGAAGAAGAATACTGAGTTGCATCCCAAGAACACCAAACCTACTGTGAAGCATGGGGATGGAAACATCATGCTTTGGGGCTGTTTTTCTGCTAAGGAGACAGGACGATTAATCCGTGTTAAGGAAAGAATGAATGGGGCCATGTATCGTGAGATTTTGAGCCAAAACCTCCTTCCATCAGTGAGAGCTTTGAATGGTTGACCAGATACTTATTTTCCACCATAATTTACAAATAAATTCTTTAAAATTCCTACAACGTGAATTTCTGGATTTTTTTTCACATTCTGTCTCTCACAGTTGAAGTGTACCTATGATGAAAATTACAGACCTCTGTCATCATTTTAAGTGGGAGAACTTGCTCAATCGGTGGCTGACTAAATACTTTTTTGCCCCACTGTATATATTTTTGAGCTTCTTTTATCTTTTTTTTTTTTGTAATTCTAAATTATTCCATAGATTTACTCTTTTAATACATATCTGTTTAAATTGTGTAAAAACACGTATTAGAAAATGTTATATAAAAAAAGATACATGTAAAAAATTGTAAGGTAAAGAGAAAAAAGTGCAATGTTACAATAGTAAAAAGGGTAATGCCAAGAAAATAAACGCACAATATTCAGATAATTAGAATTATTGTTAAAGAGATCGCTGTCACAGAAACATGGATTGATGATGAAAAAAAGGAATAGATTTTGACCTGGAAGGATATGAACTACATTACATCAAGTTAGACAAGCGGTAGAAATGGATGGATGGAAGTTAAAGTTAAAGTATCAATGATTGTCACACACATAAAAGGTGTGGTGAAATCTGTCCTCTGCATTTGACCCATCTCCTTGTTCACCCTTTGAGAGGTGAGGGGAGCAGTGAGCAGCATCGGTGGCCACGCCCGGAAATCATTTTTGGTAATTTAACCCCCAATTCCAACCCTTGATGCTAAATGCCAAGCAGGGAGGTAATGGGTCCCATTTCTATAGTCTTTGGTATGACCGACCTCAGGGTAGAAACTCTAACCACTAGGCCACTGAGTAGGTTAGGACCAACAAAAATGGAGGAGGAGTAGCGGTGTACGTGAAGAACCTGAACTACAAAAGTGATAAAACAACATGTAACTTGCTCTTGATAACATCTTAGAATGCATAAATATTGAAATATGTAATTAAAAAAGCAAAAACATATTCATCATTTGTATATGTAAATCACCTAAATGGTAAATGGGTTGTACATGTATAGCGAAGGCAAGTATTGAAACATTAAAGGCCTACTGAAATGAGATTTCTTATTTAAACGGGAATAGCAGGTCCATTCTATGTGTCATATTTGATCATTTCGCAATATTGCCATACTTTTGCTGGAAGGATCTAGTAGAGAACATCCACGATAAAGTTTGCAACTTTTGGTCGCTAATAAAAAAAGCCTTGCTTGTACCGGAAGTAGAAGACGATGTGGGCGTGACATCACCGGTTGTAGAGCTCCTCACATTCTTATTCTGTGAAATGTACTGTGCTACAATGTACATGACACCATATATCATAGAAGTATTACATACATGGACCGCAGATGTCAACAATATTTATGATTTATTGCAACAGTAAATGACAGATGAATAGAATGCATGACAATGTCTTTTGCATCATCCATGTCTGGATAATAACAGGTGCCATAATTTGCTATTAACTATTTTGTACTTCCAGGTGGGGACAATACACAGCATATCGACAGTTTGTCCGCTTCTGCTGGGGATATCTGGGAAAGGAGATAAGGGTGGCACTACCAGCTTGTGTAGTACATAAGATTAGAACATTTCCATCGATGAACTACACAGGGTTCCAAGACGTGCAGTGACTGCAACAGAATCCACATGGCCACTGTAGTTAACGCTTAGCGAAGCAACTCCTGTGCTTGGTGATGGCTTCCTCCTTGCCCGGCTTCTCCAGTTCATCGCAGAGGAAGGGAGGCAAATCCACGGTGACGCTGGCTGGTGTTCTCTCATCAGGGGTCTGTCTGCAGCCAGCAAAAACCTCCCTGATCAATTCATCTACGCAGCCTGCAAAATACAATTGTTCATTTTCCTGCTCACAACATAATAAACTCATGGAGAGTGGAACCTGACAGTATTATTATCATGATACAAAGTGTCGAGTGTTTACATGTTTTGTGTCCTCTACACTTACGGTATGTTGGCTCTGTCGCGATTTTCTTGACCACATGGCCCCCTGCTTTATACTTCGGGTAGCGTACTGCATAGCGCTCAGCACCCGCTTGTGTAGTGGCTATAGGGCGACTTGAGTTTCTATTCCAGTGCAGCCCAGCAAGCAGGTTTCTAGGTGTGGTAACAGAATAATGTAATAATTAGACATTGTGTACTTTACTCAGCAGGGAGAACAGATACATTAGTACGTGTGTGTTTAATGATGTCATATATCCATCTTTCCATTTTCTACCCCTTATTCCCTTTGGGGTCGCGGGGGGCGCTGGTGCCTATCTCAGCTACAATCGAGCGAAGGCGCTGTATACCCTGGACAAGTCGCCACCTCATCGCAGGGCCAACACAGATAGACAACATTCACACTCACATTCACACACTAGGGCCAATTTAGTGTTGCTAATCAATCAATAATATGCAAAAGTACTAAAGTATGGCACACACTAGTGACACTTGGATTAGTATGGAAGCATACCTGCACAGCATTCCAATGTATGAGAAGACATTTTCGGTGTGAACTGTATAAGACAAAAGACACTTTATTCAGTCATGCGTCCATACAATGTGTGTGTAAATTTATAAATTGTTTCTAAATTTAAATACAAATGTTTGTGTATTAAACTGTTTATAGTCAGCTATTAAAGATTGATCTCCTGCAATAATGAAGCTGTTTTGTAGCAACAATTCAAAAATCCTTTATGAATATATTTATTGAATAATACTTCAACAAAATATGAATGTAAGTTCATAAAATGTGAAAAGAAATGCAACAATGCAATATTTAGTGTTGACAGCTAGATTTTTTGTGGAAATCTTCCATAAATATTGATGTTAAAGATTTATTTTTTTTGTAAAAATATGTTTAGAATTAAGTTCATGAATCCAGATGGATCTCTATTACAATCCCTTAAGAGGGCACTTTAAGTTGATGATTACTTCTATGTGTAGAAATCTTTATTTAGAATTGAATCACTAGTTATTTTTATATCTTTTGTTCCAAATAGTTCAAGAAAGACCACTACAAATGACCAATATTTTGCACTGTTATACAAATTAATAAATCAGAAACCGATGACATAGTGCTGTATTTTACTTTTTTATCTATTTTTTTCAACCAAAAATGCTTTGCTCTGATTAGCGGGTACTTAAATTAAAACATTTTTCACAGGGGGTACATCACAAAAAAAAAGGTTAAGAACTACTGCTCTAGTATTTTGCTCCCTGGCCCCCAAAGTCCTAGTGGCAGGTGGTAACCACTCACGGCCAGTGGCGTCGCCAGACAGATTTCACTGGGGCACGTACCCCAGTGTTGATCTGTAGTGCCCCAGTAAAAATTTAACCAATAAAAAAAACGCTTCAGAGTTTTAAGTCTACATAACATAGACAACAGCGCACATACTACTTAGTATGGTAATTGATTGCTACTGTATTCACTCCACGTAACAAAGAGCACATGGCTAATTAATATGGTAATTTATTCCCATGTAGATGAGACTTCAGTTGAGAGAGAGAGAGAGAGAGAGAGAGAGAGGGGGGGGGGGATGCAAATCACTGCTGAGGTAGGTAACGTTAGCCAACAACAATTTGTTAATTATCTTAATGATCTTATTTCGATGGATATCAGAAAGTTATTCGCCCGCAGCAGGGAAGAAGCAGCAGGAATGAGAAAAATAAGTGAAGTCCTAGCTAGCTAGGCAACATCATTGTCTTAAGTTGATGCTAAGTTAGCTAACGTTATTCCTTGTATCAAGACAAACATGTTCATTTGCTGTATGAGCTGTCGGGGGAATTTCCAATCAACATGAAACATAATGTTGGTTATTGTCTGCTGGTTCTGCATCAATGATGATTTGGACTAAGCATGTGTGAGTTGAGTGCTTCTCAAATGGTTTATCTTCAGGAAGAAAAACATTTTTCCATATCATCAAGTCGTGAGCCAAATTTTTAAATCATTCAAGTTTATTTTACAGAAAAATAGCACAGTAGACTTGTCTTGTTAATCGGTGTGACTTTGACTAAAATAATCTTGTTTTGTCACCAGAAAAATGGCTACAGCATCTGGTTTTGTTTCCAGAGAAAATAGTAACATTTCTGTATTTGTTTTCAGAAAGATGGCTGAAAATATCGGGTTTTGTTGCCCCATTTAGATTTTTTAAAAATATATCTCCATGTCTGTCCTGTTAGTCGGTTTGCCTTTTGCTAAAATACTCACTAATAGTCACTAGAAAAATGGCTAAATATATCTGGTTTTGTTGCCAACATTTGATTTTTTTCTCCCTAAACTTTTTTTTTTTTTCATGCACACATCTGACTGCAACTCACTGAAAATGACACACAATCCACTTTTATGTCACGACCCACCAGTTGGGAACCACTGGTCAACTGTATAACAGTTACTGTAATATTTCCATGTCTGTCCAGAGTGACTGACCACTTTGCAAAAATGAAAACGAGACGTTAGTTTACTTCTCAGAAAACGATTACCTGAACAGACACACAACAGTTGTTCATTTAGTCTACTACTGTGGCATTATTGTTTTGTGTATATTTTATAGTTTTGTGTATCTGAAATAGGATTAGCCACATTGCCATAAATGGAAATTAAATAATATAAAAGAACCCAGAGATGTAGGGGTGCTTTATTTTTTGTTTTACTTTTGTAGATGTTAAATTTGCAGATGATTACTGCAATATATATTTCAAAAAGATTCATTGCTCTTCCTTTTTGCTTTTACCAGTAGCAGTTTAGAAGTCTGGAGTAAAAAAGTGCACAAGTAGGTCAAATGCATTAGTTAATTTCAGGTGGTTGATCAAAGATCCATACAACATAATCTGATATGATTTCATAGTTTAAAGCACTATTTATGTATTCTTCATGATACGTAAGTGCTAAAAATGTTTTTGCTTGCGTGCTTTGCACGCTCACATGAATTATTTGTGCCCCAGGTGTGCCCCAGTTCAGTATTAGGTCCAGTGACGCCCCTGCCCACGGCACCGAAAGGCGATCAGCCTATTTCTTACCTGGCTATGGCAATGGAACGCCTCCACCATAATACACTGTACTTTGTGTGTGTGGTGCAATCCAATCGTGTTCGCTTCTTCTTTGTAGTCTCCATTATTAATTGAACAAATTGTAAAAGATTCAGCAACACAGATGTCCGGAATACTGTGTAATTATGCGATTAAATCGGACAACTTTTAGCCGTGAGTGGTGCTGAAATAAAATGTCCGCTGCAACCAATAACGTCGCAAGCACGCGTCATCATTCCGCGACGTTTTCAACAGGACACTTTGTGGGAAATTTAAAATTGCAATTTAGTAAAATAAACAAGCCGTATCATCATTGATATATAAACTATCAGACTGCGTGGTCAGTAGAACTGGGTTTCAGTAGGCCTTTACAAAACTGAATGAAGGCAAATTTGATGTACATCGGTCAAAAGGTAATTTTCTTATGTGGTGACTTTAATATAGAGCTATTGAACCCTAATAAGCAAAAGTCCATTGATGCAATGTGTACAATGTACTACAAAGCTGTAAACCTTTTTCTGTAAATCGCAATGTTACAAAATAATCAAATAATCAATCCGGAAAAATTAATATAATGTTTGGAGAATTAAATGTTTTATTGACAAAAATTTAAAGGTTTTAATTGCACGAAAAACAAGATCATAGCCTGGTCCGGAGTCTCCCTACGGTACCCGGAACCTCCAAGCAAACACCTTTACTAAGAGGCTACTGGGCCAAAAGTGAAGTGGCCACCTCGCTTGTCCAGTAGAAGAAATCGACCAGCATATCTGTGCAACTGCCTGTTGTGCACTGTGACAACCTGTGACACTGTGACTGTGACAACACAGTGTCACAAACAGTGACACTGCAAGAGACCAGGAGCTTGGCCTGCAGAACAGGTGTCTCAATTCAACAGTGATGAGCCCAATCTGACAGAGATATAGGAAGCAGCAAGATCTTGTTCGGTTCTCGGCCCCAGTGGTGTACCCTATAAGGTCTATAAGTAGTGCCCACGGCTCCTCTGTCTGTGGAAATTTCTGAAGGTGATATGGGCAGAGAGGGAGAGTCGCACCACAGTAGAGGGTCCCCACATCTGCTGTCCCTCAAAACGTTTCTCATCCCCGCTGGGTTGAGTTTTTTCTTGCCCTAATGGGGATCTGAGCCAAAGATGTCGTTGTAGCTTGTGCAGCCCTTTGAGACATTTGTTATTAAGGGCTATATAAGTAAACTTCGATTGATTGATTGACAAAGGTATGCTGCAGGCGTTTGGATCCCGAAAGAAGAGAACTAAAGGGAACATTGAGCAGTTTCGTATAATCTCCCTGCTCAGTGTTCAGGGAAAACATTTCTTCAAGATCGTGTACCAAAGGCTAACTGAGTTCCTTTCGAAGAATGCTTACATAGACACCTCTGTCCAGAAGGAAGAAGTTGTTGGAGTGCCTGGGTGCCTGCAGCGTTGGGAATGCAAGAGAGGCAAGGGAAAGCAAAGGAGACTTGGCAACTCTCTGGCTGTGGTTTGATTCTGCACAGACTTGTAGAAACAGCACTGACAAGACATCACGTTCCTATGAAGATCTGCAACGTAATAATGGACGATTACAATGATTTCAGTGCAAGAATCTTTTTAAGCCAAGTAACATCTGCCTGGCACCGCCTGAAAAAGGGCATAATCACCGGCTGTGCAATTTTGCTGTCAATATTCTTTTGGTTCATAAAGATGACTGTCAAGTCCGCGAAGGTTGAATGCAGAGGGCCAAAATGAAGATCTGGGACCTGACAGGCCCACAGAAGAGCCTTTATGGATGACTTGACCGTGATGACCACATCCATGCCTGGGTTCAGGTGGCTACTTCACGTGCTTGAACAGCTCATCACATGGGCAAGGATGAGCTTCAAGCCAGCTAAGTCTAGGTCTTTAGTCCTGAAAAAAGGTAAAATGGCCGATACATTTCGCTTTATAAGTGGAAGGACTAAGATTCTAACAGTAACTGAAAAACCTGTTAAGAGCCTGGGCAAAATGTTTGAAAGCTCCCTGAAGGTTGCAGTCGATTTTCAGCAGACCAAGACCAACCAGTCGTCTTGGCTTACAGCCATCAACAAATCTGGTCCCCCAGGAAAGTTTAAGGCCTGAATGTACCAGTATGGAGTCTTGCCCAGAATACAATGGGCCCTGTTAATTTATGAGGAACCATTCACAACAGTAAAAGTACTAGAAAGGACCATCAACCAGTTCTTCAGGAACTGGCTGGGGTTGCCTCGATCCTTTAGCAGCATTGCCCTATATGGCAAATCCACTAAGCTGCACCTCCCTCTCAGCAGCCTCACAGAGCAATTTACAATCACCCGCGTGAGAGAGATGATAATGTTACGGGACTCCGAAGATGTCAAAGTTGCCTTGGCAGGAATTATTGTCAAGACCAGGAGGAAGTGGCAGTCACAAAAAGCTGTAAAAAGAGCGGTGGCACAAGACTTTGCTGGTTACTGTGGCAACAGGAAGGGCTAGCCTTGGTAGATTTCCTATGCCACGAGAAGACCAGGACCGTGGCAAGGAAAATCATCAACTGGTCTAAGACGAAATCCGTGCAGAGGAGGAAGAAAAACGTTGCAGCAAAACGGTCAGCATGTCCAAGCAAGGGCTGTGGACAAGGTGGAACCTCGCAAATTTAGCTGGGCAGAGCTCTGGAAAAATGAAACTTTGCGCACAAAGTTCCTCATTTAATATGTGTACGATGTTCTCTTAAGCCCGGTCAACCTGCACACCTGGAGCCTAGCAGACACTCCAGAGGATAGGCTCACATTCTGAGCTATTCCCCAAAGGCTTTAGGGGAGGAGCGGTATCACTGGCGCTATGACCAAGTAAGGCAACTCAAATTACCGGCCAATATCGCAACCACGTCACTCTGCCCAGACGTGGTGTTGACATTGGAGTCAACCAAGCAAGTGGTGCTACTGGAGCTGACTGTCCGCTGGGAGGACCGGATTGGGGAAGCCAATGAGCACAAGAGAGCCAAATACTCTGTGCTCACCATAGAGGGCCCGAGCAGTGGCTGGAAATCCTGCTGCGAACCAATCGAAGTTGGGTGCAGAGGTTTCGCAGGTCACTCCCTACAGCGAGTGTTCAAACTCCTTGGCATCAGGACTGCAGTCGAGAAAAAACACTAAGAACATCCTCGAGGCCGCAGAGAGGGCCTCACAGTGGCTGTTGAGCCGTAGGGAGAATCTGTGGTGCACACTCCATGACCCTGGGGTTCATCACTAACCACGTGTCCACGTCTCAACGTAGGGTGTAGTTGAGTTACAGTACAGTCTTGAATAAAAAAGGTGTAATATTACAGAATATCTACAACAGATAACCAGAGCAACAATGACAAAAACAGGGATATTATTATTTTATTTTTACATATTGTTGCTTTGTAATTATGTCATTTCGAAAATGGTGTAAAATCAATTTAAAAAAAAAAAAAAAAAGAATATTGTTTGCCAATAGAGAAGTACATATTAAAACGTAATTATTGTCATTTTAATATAAATCAGGTTAACCTTGGGAAAAAAAAACTTACTTACTACTTTTCTCCCTGATTATCTTTGAACTCTTTGAATGGCTTGGTTTGAAATAGTGAAACACCAGTCTCCATCACATGGTGGTGACAGGCGCAGACCCCTCCCTTCCTTTCTCAGGCTCACGAGGCTCAGAGTGATCAAGCGGTGGTCAGTCGCCATGTGTGTGTGTCTAAGAGCCCCCCTCGGGCACATTGGCAATATTTTTTGACACCTGAGAATGAAAGCAAACTAACAACAAAGTGTGACAGTCAGACAAAGGAGAAAAACTAAATGGACATACAACACTTCTTGAAGAGTACAATAATCAATGAAAAAAAATGTTATGTTTATTTGCGTCAGAAATACAATTTCAGACGCCTGTGAAGTGCTAGAATCAGCAGAAATCAGGAAACACGTTGAGCCATAGAAACAAAAATCTGCTTTTTGACAAAATGTACATGGAAAAAAGAAGCATACATTTATAAGTTAATGTTACTTAAAACAAACATTTGAATAATAAAATTGGCCATTTAAGAAAAGTCATGTACATGTTTGAAATATACATCAATATAAATATTTTGTTTTAAAACATGTAATTGCATTTAAAACAACAGAAAGTCCACAAACAAAGCTTCAAAATAACAGCAATAATGAAAAGAATCAGGACATGTGAGTCATTTACCACAATAAAAGCCCAAGTAGATAAAAAAGGAATACATTAGTTAGTGAGGGAGACATCACTCTAAAAATTGTTGCTGTGCTTCACATGTATCTGTTCTTGACGTACTCCCTGTACATCAGTGTGTCCTCACGACACAATGGCCTGACATGACATCTTCCCGCCATGGCGTGGCTCTCGAAGACGTTGCAGCTTTCCCGGTCTACTTGCGGCGGTGACACAGCGTAGACACTGTCCTCTGAGAAGCGGGAAACAGGCTCCCTTAACAAGCAGAAGGGAGAATATAGAAGAAAAAAATTAACATGACATTAAACCACAAACAACACTTGGAGATGCGGTATGAAGTGACCCGCATTAATCAACAAGTAGACACACTATTAATAGAATAATAATACAATATTTAAATATACATCCATCCATTTTCTACCGCTTATTCCCTTTGGGGTCGCAGGGGGCGCTGGTGCCTATCTCAGCTACAATCGGGCGGAAGGCGGTGTACACCCTGGACAACTAGCCACCTCATCGCAGGGCCAATGTGTATAACTTTCATATTTATTATGAAAGTTATACTGTCAATTGAGTAAAAATCAATCTTGGGTCCTTGCAAACTTTACAACATTTTTTTTCCCCCAGTAAAACTCACAAAGATACATTTCTCCAGGCATTATTAGCCATTTTGCATGTGTAGTTCGGGAGTTATGTTTAAATAACTGTAATATTGAGTGTGACAGTGTACTGTTATAGTGATTAAAACCTATTTTTTCTATTTGCAAACTTTACAAAAACAATTGATTTGAGTAAAACTCACAGATTAAAAATAACAGGCATTTTTAGACATATTGCATGTTTGTTTAGGAGTTATGTTGGAATACATTTTTATTGCTTTTTTTTGCATTATCTCAGGATTCTAAGAACATTACAGTATGAATAAATATAGCAAAAATAGTATACAAAAAAAAAAACGACAATAACACAGAAATATACAATCATGAATAAAAAATGCCATGTAAAGAAGATGGCAACAAAAAAAAGTATGCAAAGAATTTGATCAATAAATATAGAGTTGCAAATGATATAAGTAAATAAAAAATAAATAAATAAACTAAGCTACATAAAAATATCCAAACAATGGAATACTCATAAAAAACATATGAAAAAAACAAAAATGCCCTGTGGAAAAAATGGCCAGTACTGTAGACTAAAAAAATAAATCAATACATACTACCAGTCAAAAGTTTTAAAACATCTCATTCATTGTAATTAATAAGTCCAATAATGTCCAAACATTTCAAATCATAAACACTATTCTAATGCTGAACATCCTTACATGTCCTAATTTGTAAACCCGGCTACTGTAAGGTCCACTAATATTTGGACAATGACAGTTTTTTAATTGTTTGCCTTTACAGCGCTTTGGGCTCCTTAAAAAGGGGTAGAAAAGCGCTATACAAGTACAACCCATTTACCATTTACCATTACAGTGTACACCATTCAATATGAATTAGAAATAAATCATTCAATAAATAAATCAGCACGCGATTATAGTGATGACTTTCAACTTTATGTTAAGAGCTATGAAAAAATAATTTTCTTGTAATTTGCCATTTAAGAATCAAAGCATATCTATATAACAATGCACAGTAATGACATATATAACTACCATTTTAAGACTTTAACACTATATAAACCCCATGGACATCATTAAGTTGAGAATATTACAAAAGATATGAACATCTTTTTAGCATTATTTCTCAAATTCCGAATGACTCGTTTGTAGCAAGTTTGGATTTATGCAATCCCAAATACACAAAAACAGCTAGTTGTCTGTCTATCTGTGTTGGCCCTGCGATGAGGTGGTGACTTGTCCAAGGTGTACACCACCTTCCGCCCGATTGCAGCTGAGATATGCACCAGCGCCCCCCGCGCCCCAAAGGGAATAAGCGGAGGTAAATGGATGGATGGAAGGTACTAAAAAGGTAAGCAAAGTTGGTTTTGCATATTAGGGCTCATGAATTCATCTGCTTTGACAGTCAGCTCTTTGAAGTATTTTTTTTTTTAAATTTCACAGGGTTTTTATTTTTTGTGTAGCACTGCTAGAATAGTAGTGAAAATGTTAGATTGCTCAAAATCGACATGTCCAATTAAAAAAGCGGGAAGCCTATTGATTTTGAATGATGACAGAATATAGCTGTAGTTGTCTGATGTCAAATGAAGCAGAAACAATTCTGTGTTATTTTTATTGTGACCCACAAACCACACTTATTCCTCAGATTCTCAGGGATTAATTTTTTGGAGGATAACTCCTTTACTGGCTTTTATAGCAAAGCAAAAAAAAACTCACCAGTTTTGAAGGATGATAAAGAACCCTAATGATCTTGACAGCATTTCTGACAGAGAATAGTGGGCTTCTTGAAAGCCAAAGGTCAAACTTGTTTTTGTTACAGCGCTCAATATTTATTCTACTGTTGACACTTTCCTCAAACTTAAATGGATTTTATTTATTTATGCCAGAACCCAAATAGATTTTAAAGGTTTTATTTCTCTTAGCATTGGTTGTGATTGACTTCATTAACATGTATTTTCTGACTTCTCTTTTCATTCATTTGAATTAATACATGACTAAAAAACATGTGCACTTAAACTTGATAATTCTTTCCTAGTGTTTTTTTTAACCTAATTGTTTTACATAATAGTTTTTTTTACTTCTAGAAGGCAAAATATATTCACTCGAGAAAAAAACTGACTTTATACTTAATAATGAAATCCACCCAACTACCAGTGGTACAACCCCTACCCCACTGATGCCCTGCCCTCTATGACAGGAAGGGGAGGAGGGGGGTGGCGCCTTTAGTGAAAACATGTTTCGAGTTCTATAAGAGCGTCTTAATATAGCCATTTGTTGTGCAACACACACAGCTTGTGCACCTCTGACAACAGTAATAGCGGGATGAATGAAGGTGGAAGGAGACTGAACAAGGGATGGTAAGAATAGCGGCTTAGGCAACCACGTGCACGAAAAGCCTTTGCTTGTAAGAAATGAAAGCTGCAACACAGCTATTCCACACGACCTTTTACTAACTAATCTACTTGACAGTTGGTCTGCAAAGAACGCTAAAAAGATTTCTTACGAACAACATGGTGGAGGCCACGAGAACATTTCTCCTGTCCGGTCTCTTGTTTTTAATCAGTGCCACCTTCGCTTAGCCCTTTACAATGGAGGAAATTAAGGTTTACTTCTGCATACTCTTAGTATCAGATTTTAAAACGTATTAATTTGATCTTTTTCTTTAATACCCTCATGTCGTCACAGAAAGGAAGTTCTTCTTTCATTGTTTTTTTTCACCTGTACAGTAAATAACAAACTACTTGATAATATGCCGCAAATGTCACAATGATATCGTAAGGACAAGACAAAATCCACATACATGAACATGGTGAACGCCGCGAGAACATTTCTCCTCAATCAATTAACCAATGTTTACTTATATAGCCCTAAATCACGAGTGTCTCAAAGGGCTGCACAAGCCACAACGACATCCTCGGCTCAGATCCCACATCAGGGCAAGAAAAAACTCAACCCAATTGGATGACAATGAGAAACCTTAGAGGGGACCGCAGATGTGGACGTCAAGGGGATCTAGTACAATAAATCACAAACTACTTGATAATATGCCGCAAATATGTCACAATGATATTGTAAAGACAAGACATAATCCACCTACCCAGGGAAGTACAGTAGCAAATTGGGCCCCCACACACAAGTTTCTTGTAGTGCCCTCGCATCCCAACCGACCACAAACACACTGCACTCTAGGAATATGAATATTAAAATCTTGTTTTATATTCTTTGTATTTCTTGTTTCTAGTGATTTTATGATACCTGTTCACTTTTTAAAGGGCATTGTCCTACTTTCTGACTTATAGTTGTTACAATGTTGGATACTCATGTTAAACAATGCCTATTAATGCCTATTATTATCATAAGGTTCATGCAATGCTCACGCCAATGATTTTTGTTCTCTACAACAGTAGTCCTCACAATTTTTTCTCAAAGTACCACCTCAGAAAACACTTGGCTCTACAAGTACCACCATATTGACCACATTAAAATACTTTAGAGTAGCATAGTATGCCCAAGTATATATTTAAAACAAGGCAGAAGTTTTATTTAAGAAGTATATTATCCTAGCGAAGATTGGCTGCCCACCAAGACTCCTGAGCATGCCGTCGTTCCATGACGGCATGAAAGGCACAGTCCCATATGACGGCTCAGCGTCAGATGCCTTCGACATCCGCAGTGCCGTTAAACAGGGCTGTGTCCTCGCTCTCACTCTCTTCGGCATCTTCTTTGCCGTTCTGTTGAATCACGCCTTTGGATCATTGACCGAATGTGTTTACCTCCACACCCGGTCAGACTGTTCAACCTGGCTCGCCTAAAAGCAAAGAGCAAGGTCCGGAGACATGCTGTTTGCAGGTGACGCTGCTCTGGCCATCCACACAGAAGAAGAGCTACAGAGCCTGATGGACCCCTTTGCAAAGGCATGCGATGAGGTCAGTCTAACTATCAGTCTGAAGAAGACAAATGTGATGGTCCAAGATGCTGAACCACCCTGTATCACCATCAACGACTATCAACTAGAGGTCGTCAGCCAGTTCACATACCATGGCTCCACCATCATTGTCAACCTTTCACTGGAAGCAGAGATCAACAAGAGGATCGGCAAGGCATCCACAACCTTGGCCAGGCAAAGAGTGTGGAACAACAGCAGGCTGACAATAAATACCAAGATCGCTGTGTATCGTGCCTGTGTGCTAAGTACTCTCTTGTACACCAGCGAATCCTGGACTCTGTACTCATCGCAGGAGAAGAGGCTAAGTGCCTTTCACATGCGCTGCCTCCGTCGCATCCTCGGGGTTACATGGAGTGATCGTGTGACAATCAACGAGGTGCTGATGCAAGCCAAGATTCCCAGTATGGTCACTTTCCTTCGTCAGCGTCGCCTTTGATGGCTGGGCCATGTGTGTTGAATGGACGATGGCCTGATCCCCAAAGAGATCCTCTACGCAGAGGGCAACCGGACGGCCACATCTCCGCTTCAGGGATGTCTGCAAGCGTGACTTGAAAGCGCTCGACATGGACCTGAACACCTGGGAAGAGCTTGCTCAGGACAGATCCAGCTGGAGACACGCTGTGAACACTGGACTGAAAGCTGGCGAGGCAAAACTCCGCCAGTTTGCAGATGAGAAGCGAGCTCAAAGGAAGACCAAGCAACTACATCCTGTAGCTGACTCGACCTACGAATGCACCAAGTGCAACAGAGACTGTCACTCCCGTGTGGGTCTGTACAGCCACAGCAGACTCTGCATGACCAACTAAAACATATCTAAGGGGCGCCAATCCTATGTCTTCCGAGACTTACGGATGCCAACAACAACAACAACGTATTAATAATTTCTACACACAGTTTGAACAGCAACACTGTGTTTTAATGTGTACTTAAGTGATTTTTTGGCATATCATATTTTGAGAATCACTGCTCTACACTAATATAAAACAGAACAATTTTTTAAAAAATTGACTTTTAAGTATACAGAGTGTCTCCTTCAGGCCAACAACAACAAACATGGGTCTATAATAGATGATTTTATCAAGTGATGTGATGGATCATGTCTACAAGTCAACAGTCTCAAAACATTAAGATATAATGCAGGAATTGGACACAATCATTAATGAACAAACTGTTGAATAGGCGAAATTATACAAATTTTTTAAGACCGTTGTAGACAATACTTAGAATTTTATGGAGAATCGTGATTCTGTATGCAAGAGGGGTTCACCAGCATCTTCACTGTTGAAGGAAACACTCCTTTCATGTTGATAAAACCATTATGACTTTGTTTTATTTTGGAATCTCATCTTTTTCTCTAATGTTATGGTTTGGGGGTCTGCCTCTCAAGGACTGCCACAGATTGAGCCAAGCAATCAGGTATTTGAGTCGTCTTATTGGTGAGCTGCAGTTGAGTTTGGAGTCTCTGTATATCAGGCAGGTACAGCAGATTGCCAATGCAATTACAGCAGATAAAATAGTAAATGGGTTATACTTATGTAGCGCTTTTTTACCTTCAATGTACTCAAAGCGCTTTGACACTATTTCCACATTCACACACTGATGGTGGGAGCTGCCATGCAAGGCGCTAACCACGACCCATCAGGAGCAAGGGTGAAGTGTCTTGCTCAAGGACACAGCGGACGTGCGCTGGGGGTCGAACCAGGAACCCTCAGGTTGCTGGCACGGCCACTCTCCCAACCCCGCCACGCCATTCCCCCTCTCACCCTCTTTGTGGTCAGTTTCAGCTCCTTGCATCTGGTTGCAGGCTTCAGATTCCATGATGCATAACATCTTATAGGAACAGCTTTGTTCAAGCCTATTCTTTCAAACAAGTTGTAGTTATGTATTCGTTAAGTCATGGTTGATTTATCTTACTGTCTTTTATTCTGATGACAAATATGTGTTCTATTGCAGTGTTTTTCAACCTTTTTTGAGCCGAGGCACATTTTTTGCATTAAAAAAATGCGGAGGCACACCACCAACAGAAATTATTTAAAATTGAAACTCTCTTAACAGTAAAATGTGGTTGTCGCAATTGTTGGATATGACCTTAAAGCATAAGCAAGCATGTATCCCCATAGCTCTTGTCTCAAAGTAGGTGTACTGTCACCACCTGTCACATCACATCATGACTTATTTTCACTTTTTCGCTGTTTTCCTGTGTGTAGTGTTTTACTTCTTGTCTTGCACTCTTATTTTGGTGGCTTTTTCTCTTTTTTTGTTGGTATTTCACTGAGGCAGTTTCATGTCTTCTTTTAAGCAATATTTCCCGCATCTACTTTGTTTTAGCAATCAAGAATATTTCAGTTGTTTTCATCCTTCTTTGTGGGGACATTGTTGATTGTCATGTCATGTTCGGTTTTACATTGTGGACGCCGTCTTTGCTCCACAGTAAGTCTTTGCTGTCGTCCAGCATTCTGTATTTGTTTACTTTTGTAGCCCGTTTAGTTTTAGTTTGGTTCTGCATAGCCTTCCCTAAGCTTCAATGCCTTTTCTTAGGGGCACCCACCTTTTGTTTATTTTTGGTTTACGCATTAGAAACCTTTTTACCTGCATGCTGCCTCCCGCTGTTCCCGACATCTACAAAGCAATTAGCTACCGGCTGCCACCTACTGATATGGAAGAGCTCTATACAGCACCGAAACTCAACAACAACACATCATTTCCAGACTATAATTACTGGTTTGCAAAAAATATTTTCAACCCAAATAGGTGAAATTAGACAACATCTCACGGCACACTAGTGTTCCACGGCACAGTGGTTGAAAAACACTGTTCTATTGGTCATGGGACTTTTTCATCTTTTCCTGGTCCTGGTGCTGGTGCCAGAGAACCTATGAGTAAAAATGCATATTGCAAGAAGTTTTTTCCACATAAGAGTTTTGTAAACCACTTTTTTCCCCCAGTACCATTAACAAAGCGCATGCATAGCAGAAGTGTGTGCATTGCGATGTCGACTATGTGCAAGAGCCTGACAAAAAGCGAGACTTGGCAGCAAATTGCTTGTACTGCAGCACATTTTCAAGCCACGTGCGATTGTGTAAAAACAAATAAATAATCCATAAATAACAGGCCAATAACAGGCATGAGAGCAGCTAACCAAAGATTTACTGGGTTAGGAAATTAAAACCATCATAGCTAAAAACACCCATGGACACCACTTAGCAGAACCTTTTAATGCTGGAATTCATATGGACAGTAAAAAAACGCTGGCGCACGTGAGTGAGGATAATTGTGGTTGGACTGAACAGACGTGAATGTGTGGCTTTTCATGCGTGTCACGTTTTACTCACAAGGAGATGATATTTGCCAAGTTGAGACGTTCGCTCTTCATCGTTCGCCACTGTTGGCTCCCGCCCAAGCGTGCAAATCTGTAAATTAAAAAATACACACACGTTAGGTGGATTTAAATTATTAAAAGAAAGCCTCTTTTGCTTTAAAACACTTGTTCGACACCACAGTGTCTCGTCGGCTCTTGAAGGGGAGCAAAATATGAGTCAGAGGTGTCACACAATCATGACACATACACAGGTCGGCTCCGGCTCTACTTCAGGATTTTTAACAATAATGGAATGATTAGCAGAGCTGTGGAGGAAGCTTACATGTTTTTAAGCAGCCCCATTGTTTGCCTCCCAAATGAATGCCCTTTAATTGCCATTATGTTCCGCGGCATTAAAACCTGTGGGGACATTTAAGGTTTTTTTTATCATCTTCAAAACCAAACAAGGCCTTTAAGTTACTGAAAGGTACAAAATCATTAGGAATTCCTATTTCTTTGCTTAAATGTTTCAACAAACTTTAGTTTCAAACAAAATAATCAAACGTGTAATTGTTTTTATGTATTTTTTTTTTAAATTTGACTCTTTTAAAAGCCTTTTAATCAGATACTGTCACAAGTTTAAATCAGTAAAATAATTGATTTTCTGCTAATTTACAATAATTGATAACTTGGACATCATTTGACCAAAACGCCCTCAAATGGTTAAAAAAACAAAAACACTACATGTCTGGTATTTTTTTAAGGCTGAAGTTGATTAAAAGACTTAATCAAAGAAAAAAAATCCTAAATATCTTGATGTTCTTTAAAAAATGAGGGACTTTTATGTTTTGTTTGGCTATGGAGTTTGTTAAATAACTGTCGGTGTATTTACAACTGTAAAAAAATTGGACTTTGGAATTTAAAAATTCAACACGAAAAAAAAAAAAACTCAGAGAGGGGGGTATACAAGCTATATCAGAATGTAGTTCAACATAACTACATCAGCAAAAACTACATATTCAAATATGATACCAAAAATTAAAGCAAAGAACCAATTAATCACATGGATAGGAACAACACAGAAATGACATTGAACATTATTTTGCTACATATGAAACAATAAACTTAGTAATACCAATAGAAATAACACTATTGATAATGACTAACAATATTTACCTCTACTGTATTATCAACATTACGATCGCTTTAAATATATACATGTAATGAATAATTGGATTACAAAACAAAGACGAGAAAGTGCACGGGCACATACTGAGTATGTATGCACGTTTGTATGTATGTACATATCTAGACATGTACAATATATTTGTCTCTCAGTATGTGCGGAAGCCAAGGCACGACCCCAGCCATTCAGAAAGCCCCACCCAAAACAGCAGGTGTGGCGCCCAGTAAACAAGGGACAACAGCCCCACACAGGTAGACCGGCCAGCGACAATGTTTTATTATTTCTTCGGTCAGTTTTACATTCATAAATTGACAATTTTACAGACTGAAAGGGTTTAGGCTGAAGTTGAGCACTTATTTCGCCTAACGCTATAAACAATCTCAAACACAAGATGTAGTAAAACCATCGGGCTCTGATCTTGTGCTTCATAGAAATATGAAATTTCCTTTACACAACATCTTATAAATACACTTTATACACAACATGAACATAGTTCAAATATATACACAGTAAAGACAGAAAAACAATGCTGAAGCATCCTTGTACGCTAGTGGTTAGAGTGTTATTGATTGCCTCAGGATATCAGTAGGTTGTGAGTTCAAACCCCGGCCGAGTCATACCAAAGACTATAAAAATGGGACTCATTACCTCCCTGCTTGACACTTGGGTTAGATCACCAAAAATGATTCCCGGGCGCGGACACCGCTGCTCCCCACTGCTCCCCTCACCTCCCAGGGGGTGATCAAGGGTGATGGGTCAAATGCAGAGAATAATTTTGCCACACCTAGTGTGTGTGTGACAATCATTGGTACTTTAACTTTGATATGTTGGTTAAACATCCATCCATCGCTTGTCGCTTTTGGGGTCGTAGGGGGGTTGCTGTAGCCTATCTCAGCTGCATTTGGGCGGTAGGCGGGGTACACCCTTGACAAGTCGCCACCTCATCACAGGTTGGTAAAACATTTGTACCAATAATATACTATATATAAACACTTATACAAACCCCGTTTCCATATGAGTTGGGAAATTGTGTTGGATGTAAATATAAACGGAATACAATGATTTGCAAATCCTTTTCATCCCATATTCAATTGAATGCACTACAAAGACAAGATATTTGATGTTTAAACTCATAAACTATTTTTTTTCCCAAATTATGATTAACTTACAATTTCATGGCTGCAACACGTGCCAAAGTAGTTGGGAAAGGACATGTTCACGACTGTGTTACATCACCTTTTCTTTTAACAACACTCAATTAACGTTTGGGAACAGAGTGTCCGCCCTGAGATCGGTAGGTTGGGAGTTCAAACCCCGGCCGAGTCATACCAAAGACTATGGAAAAATGGGACCCATTGCCTCCCTGCTTGGCATTCAGCATCAAGGGATGGAATTGGGGGTTAAATCACCATAAATGATTCCTGGGCGCGGCACCGCTGCTGCCCACTGCTCCCCTCACTTCCCAGGGGGTGATCAAGGGGATGGGTTAAATGCAGACGACAAATTTCACCACACCTAGTGTGTGTGTGTGTGTGTGTGTGTGTTAAAATCATTGGTACTTTAACTTTGAAAGTGGAATTCTTTCCCATTCTTGTTTTATGTAGAGCTTCAGTTGTTCAACAGTCCAGGGTGTCCATTGTCGTATTTTACGCTTCATAATGTGCCACACGTTTTCGATGGGAGACAGGTCTGGACTGCAGGCGGGCCAGGAAAGTACCCGCACTCTTTTTTTACGAAGCCACGCTGTTGTAACACTTGTATTGCTGAAATAAGCAGTGTCCATGATAACATTGTTTGGATGACAACATATGTTGCTCCAAAACCTGTATGGACCTTTCAGCATTAATGGTGCCTTCACAGATGTGTAAGTTACCCATGCCTTGGGCACTAATGCACCCCCATACCATCACAGATTCTGGCTTTTAAACTTTGCGCCTATAACAATCCGACCACGTCCTCTGTTTCCATATATAATTTGAAATGTGGACTCCTCAGACCACACAACACCTTTCCACTTTGCATCAGTCCAAGTCCATCTTAGATGATTTCGGGCCCAACCAAGCCGGCGGCGTTTCAGGATATTGTTGGTAAATGGGTTTGAATTTGCATAGTAGAGTTTTAACTTGCACTTACAGATGTAGCGACCTACTGTAGTTACTGAAAGTGGTTTTATGAAGTCTTCCTGAGCCCATGTGATGATATCCTTTACACACTGATGTTGGTTTTTGATGCAGTACCGCCTGAGGGCTCAAATGTTCGTAATATTATCGCTCTTGTGCAGTGATTTCTCCAGATTCTCTGAACTTTTTGATGTATTTACGGACCGTAGATGGTAAAATCCCTAAATTCCTTGCAATATTTCGTTGAGAAATGTTGTTCTAAAACTGTTCGACAATTTGCTTACAAAGTGGTGACCCTCACCCCATCCTTGTTTGTGAATTACTTAGCATTTCATGAAAGCTGCTTTTAGACCCAATCATGGCACCCAACTGTTCCCAATTAGCCTCCACACCTGTGGGTTGTTCCATATAAGTGTTTGATGAGCATTCCTCAACTTTATCAGTATTTATTGCCACCTTTCCCAACTTCTTTGTCACGTGTTGCTGGCATTAAATTCTAAAGTTAATGATTATTTGCAAAAAAATATATATTTATCAGTTTGAACATCAAATATGTTGTCTTTGTAGCATATTCAACTGAATATGGGTTGAAAATGATTTGCAAATCATTGTATTCTGTTTATATTTACATCTAACACAATTTCCCAACTCATATGGAAACGGGGTTTGTAATTCCATTATTAGGTATGTCCCACATTTTTTGTAACAAATATTGATCACAGTATTAATTACTGGTGTTGATTCAAGAGCGATAGATTTTTCCAAGACATCGGTCTTAAAGTTTTTTTTAAATATGTGAATGGAACTGTTGTGATCCAATAGGTTTAATTCAGCTGCTTGTCTTGAATTCTCAGCTTCACACCTATACCTAAGATAACTTATTTCCTATAAAGGTGTTTTTTGTGGGGTGAAAAAAAGTTAACATGATACATGATGGAATCAAACAGCTCAAGTCTGAAGAACAGATGGCTGTGTTCATGATGAGGACAAACAAGTTGGTGGAGAAGAAGTGGACAAAGTGCAGCAAGGTCGGCTTTGTGATGTACACAGCAGGGTACAGTTGACAATGTCCTTTGCGCACAGTGACTTATATCAGGCTGAGGGGCCTGCTTGTCCCTACCCTTGCTGTCTAAACCATTAGGTGTGATTTAGAATTTCCTAGACTGGTGTGACACAAGCCTAGGATTCAACTTGACACCAAAAAATACACCAGACAAAAAAACCCAACAAAAATCAAAAGCCAGTTGTGTGTTTGTGTGTATGTGTCAGATTTGTCGCTCAGCATCAATCATTTACAAATGTATTGCGTATTTTTCGGAGTATAAGTTGCTCCGGAGTATAAGTCGCACCTATCAAAAATGCATAATAAAGAAGGGAAAACACATGTATATGTCGCACTGGAGTATAAGTCGCATTTTGGGGGAAATGTGTTTGATTAAAGCCAACACCAAGAATAGACATTTGAAAGGCAATTTAAAATAAATAAAGAATAGTGAACAACAGGCTGAATAAGTGTACGTTATATGACGCATAAATAACCAACTGAGAAGGTGCCTGGTATGTTAACGTAACATATTATGGTAAGAGTCATTCAGATAACTATAACAGATACAAACCCTGTTTCCAAATTGTGTTAGATGTAAATACAAACGGAATACTATGATTTGCAAATCATTTTCAACCCATATTCAGTTTAATATGCTACAAAGAAAACATATTTGATGTTCAAACTGATCAACTTTTTTTTTTTGCAAATAATCATTAACTTTAGAATATGATGCCAGCAACAAAGAAGTTGGGAAATGTGGCAATAAATACTGATAAAGTTGAGAAATACTCATCAAACACTCATTTGGAACATCCCACAGGTGTGCAGGCTAATTGGGAACAGGTGGGTGCCATGATTAGGTATAAAAACAGCTTCCATGAAATGCTAAGTAATTCACAAACAAGGATGGGGTCAGGGTCACCAATTTGCAAGCAAATTGTAGAACAGTTTTAAAACAGCATTTCTCAACGAGCTATTGCAAGGAATTTAGGGATTATACAATCTACGGTCCGTAAAATCATCAAACATTTCAGAGAATCTGGAGAAATCACTGGACGTAAGCGATGATATTAAGGACCTTTGATTCCTCAGGCTGTACTGCAACAAAAACAGACATCAGTGTGTAAAGGATACCATCACATGGGCTCAGGAACACTTCAGAAAACCACTGTCAGTAACTACTTTTGGTCGCTACATCTGTAACTGCAAGTTAAAACTCTACTATGCAAAGCACAGCCCATTTATCAAGTGAATTATATTTATATAGCGCTTTTCTCTAGTGACTCAAAGCGCTTTACATAGTGAAACCCAATATCTAAGTTACATTTAAACCAGTGTGGGGGCACTGGGAGCAGGTGGGTAAAGTGTCTTGCCCAAGGACACAACGGCAGTGACTAGGATGGCGGAAGCGGGAATCGAACCTGCAACCCTCAAGTTGCTGACACGGCCGCTCTACCAACCGAGCGATACCGCCCCAACAACACCCAGAAACACCACCGGCTTTGCTGGGCCCGAGCTCATCTAAGATGGACTGATACAAAGTGGAAAAGTGTTCTGTGGTCTGACAAGTCCACATTTCAAATTATATTTGGAAACTGTGGACGTGGTGTCCTCCGTAACAAAGGGAAAAATAACCATCCGGATTGTTATAGGCGCAAAGTTCAAAAGCCAACATCTATGATGGTATGGGGGTGCATTTGTGCCCAAGGCATGTGTAACTTACACATATGTGAAGGCACCATTAATGCTGAAAGGTCCATACAGGTTTTGGAGCAACATATGTTGTCATCCAAGCAACGTTATCATGGACGCCCCTGCTTATTTTCGCAAGACAATGCCAAGCCACGTGTTACAACAGCGTGGCTTCGAAGTAAAAGAGTGCGGGTACTTTCCTGGCCCGCCTGCAGTCCAGACCTGTCTCCCATCAAAAATGTGTGGCGCATTATGAAGCGTAAAATACGACAGCGGAGACCCCGGACGGTTGAATGGCTGAAGCTCTACAAAAAACAAGAATGGGAAAAAATTCCACTTTCAAAGCTTCAACAATTGGTTTCCTCAGTTCCCAAATGTTTATTGAGTGTTGTTAAAAGAAAAGGTGATGTAACACAGTGGTGAACATGCCCTTTCCCAACTACTTTTGCACGTGTTGCAGCCATGAAATTCTAAGGTAATTATTTGCACAAAAAAAAAACGTTTATGAGTTTGAACTTTAAATATCTTGTCTTTGTAGTGCATTCAATTGAATATGGGTTGAAAAGGATTTGCAAATCATTATATTCCGTTCATATTTACATCTAACACAATTTCCCAACTCATATGGAAACGGGGTTTGTATGTTCTGCCCAGGCTGCCACCTTTGGAAACTCGTGAAAGACAGACAGTCAGTTAGCAGCTCCTATCTCCCCCTACCTCATCCTATGTCAAGGTGTTTTGAGTGAAGTGGCTCAGTGATTGCCCCGTTTACATAACAAAAGGAAGGTTCACAGGGGGCCTTCCAAGCATTCAGATGCCCTCTGGGTTTTATAGGTAGCGCAAAAAATCCTGGGAGTTCTAGTGTTATTCCCTTCGGGGTCGCGGGGGCTGCTGGTGCCACCTCATCGCAGGGCCAACACAGATAGACAGACAACATTCACATTCACACACTAGGGCCAATTTAGTGTTGCCAATCAACCTATCCCCAGGTGCATGTCTTTGGAAGTGGGAGGAAGCCGGAGTACCCGGAGGGAACCCACACAGTCACGGGGAGAACATCCAAACTCCACACAGAAAGATCCCAAAAGAGCCTGGGATTGAACCCAGGACTACTCAGGACCTTCCTATTGTGGGGCATACGCACTAACCCCTCCCCCACCGTGCTGCCCTATAAGAAATATTTCAACAATAAAAACAAACGTCATTAAAAGAAACTACTAAAGGATACAAAAATGTATCAATTGATTTTCTTTTCAAACAGCCCATTAAGTCCTTTAGCAGCTATAAAAATTATAACATGATGTTACTGAATAAATGATTTGTCTAATATTTTTTTTTCTGACAGTCCAAAATGTTCACACTCACATGTAGGATGGAGGATTGATTCTCTTTTCAGCACATGCACTGATTCTGCGGAACTGTGTGGAACTGTCAGTTTGCACGTCTTTCTGAGAAGTGTTAAATAAAACCTTAAAGAGTGCTCGCAAAACAATGATTAAAGTTGATAATAGAATGGACTTTATTGTCATTATATTTGCATATAACGAAATTAGGGACTCCAACTTAAGGTGCGGTAGCGGGAACAAATATGGGATAAAAATATATTACACAAGTAATAAATAAATAAATCACATTGTGCGTGCTAAATAATTATCTTTGCATCTTCTCCTCCCAGTATTGAGGGCGTTTTGATGATCATCATATATGAAGACAGATGCAAAATGGATTGCATGCCATATTCGGCTCACTTAACCGTTGCAATCCACTCAGTAGATCAGATTTGCGTGTGCTATCAGGTGTGCATGTGTTTTAGTACATGTACAATTAAGTAATTCAGTGTTTTTTACACTTGAAGTTACGCACGTTTTATGTTATTTGTATTCTCCCATCCAGTCTCCATAGACGCCCACTATGTGTAAGTTAATGGTGCGTTCCAATTGTACTGGGAAGTCGGAAATTCCAAGTTCCTCATCGTAAGTTAGAACTGGAATGCACTTTGAGGTCGTACTTCCTATTTGGAAAGTCGGAGCATTCGCTCAACCTCTGAGTTGGCTTCACAGATGCCTGCCTCTGAATGTAAACAATAATTTACTCTTCAAAAAAATCTATTGGCAGCACTTCTGGGTAGTACACTAAATCAGCCATATGCAATGTTTTGTTGGACGTTTATATATTGTAACGTTTTTGTAGTGTGAACATTTTTTAATGTGGTATACACGTTCTACATCGTATGTGTTTCCTTTTCATCCACTGTGTTTGAATTCTGCAGAAATAGTGCATACCTTCCCATCAGTTGTTGATATTCAGAATAGGCAAATGCAAGAATAGCTTTTGTGGATATGGCCATCTTCCGACTTCACAACTACAACGGTCACAACTCTGCTGTTACGTCATTCCGAGCTCTGACTTCGAACTTCCGAGGTGAACGCGGTATTAGAGCAAAGTGCTTAAGTCTGGAATGAAGGCAGACTCATTACGAATGAGGCGGACTTTGCAATGACACCTTTTCTTTGGCTGTGTGAACATCATGGAACATGGAGTTTTCTTTGCACTTGTGAATGTCATTGAAATCAGTGCAAAACATAACACTAGTTTTGAAAAGGCCGTATTGATCGAGGCAACGCTTGTCATGTGCATTTGTATCGTCATGGTGATGCAGTTTTAGTTAGTGTAGTTTAGTCTTTATTTGAAGGGACAATGCACAGAAACATTAAAGGCCTACTGAAACCCACTTCTACCGACCACGCAGTCTCATAGTTTGTATATCAATGATGAAATATTAAAATTGCAACACATGCCAATACTGCCGTTTTAGTTTACTAAATTGCAATTTTAAATTTCCCGCAAAGTGTCGTGTTGAAAATGTCGTGGTATGATGACGCGTATGATGAAGCGTGCGTTTGACGTCTCGGGTTGTAGCGGACATTATTTTCCAGCCCGATCCAAGCTATAAGTAGTGTGCTTTAATCGCATAATTACACAGTATTCTGGACATCTGTTTGCTGAATCTTTTGCAATTTGTTCAATTAATAATGGAGAAGTCAAAGTAGAAAGATGGAGGTGGGAAGCTTTTAGCCTTAAGCCATACAAACACACGGTATTTCCTTGTTTAAAATTCCCGGAGGTGAAGCTTTACTATGGATCAGAGCGGTCAAGCGAACATGGATCCCGACTACATGTCAACCGGCAGTTTTTGGTGAGAAAATTGTGGTAATAAGTCGGCTCTTACCGGAGATCAGCGGAGCCAGCGTTCTCCTGCAGCTGCCGTGACTTCCCTCAGAGACACTGGGTCAAAACACCCGTGGCCACACCCCTCCGACTTTCAGGTACTATTTAACTCAGTAAAACACTAGCAACACAATAGGCAGATAAGGGATTTCCCTGAATTATCCTAGTAAATGTGTCTAAAAACATCTGAATCGCTCCCTCTGCAATCGCCTTTTTTTTTCTTTTCTAGTCCTTCACTCTGAATTTCCTCATCCGCAAATCTTTCATCCTCGCTGAAATTAATGGGGAATCGTTGCTTTCTCGGTCCGAATAGCTCTAGCTGCTGGTGGCTATGATTGTAAACAATGTGAGAATGTGAGGAGCCCTACAACCCGTGACGTCACGCGCACATCGTCTGCTACTTCCGGTAAAGGCAAGGCTTTTTTATTAGCGACCAAAAGTTGCGAACTTTATCGTCGATGTCCTCTACTAAATCCTTTCAGCAAAAATATGGCAATATCGCGAAATTATCAAGTATGACACATAGAATGGACCTGCTACCCCCGTTTAAATAAGACAATCTCATTTCAGTAGGCCTTTAAGATCAAAGACAGATAGGTTCTGTACCAGATTATAGCTCATTTCCATCTGCAGTTCCTGGCTACCTAAAATAGAGGGATACAAAATCATGCAATAAAATTATTACAATAAATTCATACCATATCACGTAATCAAATTAATGTCATAAAATGCCCTTACATGGACACATACTTAATATACAATACAACCGCATCTCATTTACATCATCACATAAATACATGCTCTTTTTCACATCTGCCATAATTTGTAAAAACATCCATGATTTTAACACACACACCTCACAATTTACAACAAAAATGCTGTCATGGATAAATATAATATACATTAAGTTGATCTGTCAATTATAGTGCCCACTTTAGTGACCGAGTGAGCAGCTTTGATTAATCCAAAGCCACTTTTTAACTTCAATTGTAAATGAAGAGTAATCTGTTAAACCTTTCAAGTTTGTTGTGAGGTCGTTCCATTCCTTTATGGCTTTATATGAAAAGGCTGACTGTGCAAAAGATGTTTTGCATCTGGGTACGCTACAATGCGTGTGTATGCAGGCGCAACATCTTCCTTGCTGGATGGAGCTCCACAAATTAAACTGTGTTTCACTTACTATGATATTTTTTGTGTTTTTACTACAAATGTTTGTGAAAATGTGACGCATCAGGATGGGTTTGGACAGCTGTTTGTGTGTTTTTGTGTCACTAGAGGTCTCAAATTATTGAGATTGAGAGAGGAAGCGAGAGAGAGAGAGAGGATTGAGAGAGAGAGAGAGGGACAAAGAGACAGAGAGCGAGAGAGAGAGAGGGAGAGATTGAGAGAGCGAGAGCTTCCTGTGTGTAGTAGTGGTTGTAGTAAACAATGGCATCTGTAGCGACACTTACTTTAATGCTGGAGCTGGAACTAATCATTTTGATACAAATAAACCGTAGAAAACTTATTTTGCGAAGGTGGGCCGTTTGCCGGGATCCTGACGGCAATGAGAAAAAGGATACGTTTGCTTGCAGTTGAATTTTGCGACGAATATTAGTCTCATCTACAATTTATGTCTGCAGTTGTTTTTTATGGTATGAAGTTCATATTTTATCTCATTATTTAGCTGTAGATGTCCCTGTTAAGCAATGTTTGCCAGCGATTTCAAGATTCAGTATATGCTGTTGACCCTTTGAAAGATTTATTATTCTATTAGGATATTTTCTTCATGCTAACAAATATCACCCAAGATGCTATAATATGGTCATATGTGTCGATTAAAGCACTTGTCTTTCCTGCACTAAGCTTTTAGTTTATGTTATAAAAAGTACTGTGGATTGGACCAACAATTACAATATCTATTACTGGGACTTAACATGACGTTAGTTTATTTGCACAACCAGGTCACTGTAGTCAAATTTAGGGATAGCAACCGCAGATGAACACAAACTAATTGCATTCTTTTTGAACTCACTTCGTATTCCTTTTGCAATGTTATTCCTCTGTCCTACAGCGTCAATAGCAATGCATTATGCAAATGAGGCCGTGAGATCATCGAGCGACTTCTAAGGACTTTTAGGACAGCCAATAGCTACTTTCCGTATTGAGAAGTTGGCAACACTGCACAGAGGAGACTCCGCTGCTCCTAGCGAGTTGTTGGTCCAATGAATGTGCAACTTACTTTTCAAAAACTCATCAATAGCATCACTGATAAATGCAGGATGATAGTCCTTTGTAAGAAGAAATCTGTTAACTATTGAAGCAGCTCAAACACACAGTCACACTGCAGCTTCAGTTAACGCTAGTGTAGTGAAGTGAATTATATTTATATAGCACTTTTCTCTAGTGACTCAAAGCGCTTTACATAGTGAAAACCCAATGTCTAAGTTACATTTAAACCAGTGTGGGTGGCACTGGGAGCATTTGGGTAAAGTGTCTTGCCCAAAGACACAACGGCAGTGACTAGGTTGGCGGAAGTGGGGATCGAACCTGGAACCAAATGAGCTATACCGTAAGAGTTATGCTGTAGCCACAACACTTTATTTTGTGGTGATGAACGATTATATTTTTGACGTTCTACTATTGTAATTTACAGCACTGTAACTGATGGTTCTATTTTATTTATTTTATATTATCTAAAGCAGACGAAAAGCAACAGGTTAAACATTCAATACATGCATTTGTAGATCTCGGAAATGTTTTTACTGTTTTTTGTTGTCAACTTCAACATTTTATATGGACCTGTTATTTTTTTAAGTAAATGGCTGAAACTGCATTTAATAAAGTCTTTTAAAATCAATAAAATACACAATCAATCAATGTTTACTTATATAGCCCTAAATCATTAGTGTCTCAAAGAGCTGCACAAACCACAACACAAACCACTACGACATCCTCGGTAGGCCCACATAAGGGCAAGGAAAACTCACACCCAGTGGGACGTCGGTGACAATGATGACCCAGTGGGACGTCGGTGATAATGATGACTATGAGAGCCTTGAAGAGGAGGAAAGCAATGGATGTCGAGCGGGTCTAACATGATACTGTGAAAGTTCAATCCATAATGGATCCACACAGTTGCGAGAGTCCAGTCCAAAGCGGATCCGACACAGCAGCGAGAGTCCCGTTCACAGCAGAGCCAGCAGGAAAACATCCCAAGTGGACGCAGATAAGCAGCGCAGAGATGTCCCCAGCCGATACACAGGCGAGCAGTACATGGCCACCGGATCGGACCGGACTCCCTCCACAAAGGAGAGTGGGACATAGAAGAAAAAGAAAAGAAACGGCAGATCAACTGGTCTAAAAAGGAAGTCTATTTAAAGGCTAGAGTATACAAATGAGTTTTAAGGTGAGACTTAAATGCTTCTACTGAGGTAGCATCTCGAACTGTTACCGGGAGGGCATTCCAGAGTACTGGAGGCGAAATGAAAAAGCTCTACAGCCCGCAGACTTTTTTTGGGCTTTGGGGATCACTAATAAGCCGGAGTCCTTTGAACGCAGATTTCTTGCCGGGACATATGGTACAATACAATCGGCAAGATAGGATGGAGCTAGACCGTGTAGTATTTTATATGTAAGTAGTAAAACCTTTAAATCACATCTTAAGTGCACAGGAAGCCAGTGCAGGTGAGCCAGTACAGGCGTAATGTGATCAAACTTTCTTGTTCTTGTCAAAAGTCTAGCAGCCGCATTTTGTACCAACTGTAATCTTTTAATGCTAGACATGGGGAGACCCGAAAATAATACGTTACAGTAGTCGAGGCGAGACGTAACAAACGCAAGGATAATGATCTCAGCGTCTTTAGTGGACAAAATGGAGCGAATTTTAGCGATATTACGGAGATGAAAGAAGGCCGTTTTAGTAACGCTTTTAATGTGTGACTCAAAGGAGAGAGTTGGGTCGAAGATAATACCCTGATTCTTTACCGTGTCGCCTTGTTTAATTGTTTGGTTCTCAAATGTTAGAGTTGTATTATTAAATAGAGGTCGGTGTCTAGCAGGACCGATAATCAGCATTTCCGTTTTTTTGGCGTTGAGTTGCAAAAATTTAGCGGACATCCATTGTTTAATTTCATTAAGACACACCTCCAGCTGACTACAGTCCGGCGTGTTGGTCAGCTTTAGGGGCATGTAGAGTTGGGTGTCATCAGCATAACAGTGAAAGCTAACACCGTATTTGCGTATGATGTCACCTAGCGGCAGCATGTAGATGCTGGAGAGTGCAGGGCCAAGGACAGAACCCTGGGGAACTCCACATGTTACCTTAACGTAGTCCGAGGTCACATTGTTATGGGAGACGCACTGCACCCTGTCAGTAAGATAAGAGTTAAACCAAGACAGGGCTAAGTCTGACATACCAATTCGTGTTTTGATACGTTCTAATAAAATATTATGATCGACGGTATCGAAAGCAGCGCTAAGATCGAGGAGCAGCAACATAGATGACGCATCAGAATCCATCGTTAGCAATAGATCATTAGTCATTTTTGCGAGGGCTGTCTCCGTAGAGTGATTTGCCCTGAAACCGGATTGAAAGGTTTCACATAGATTGTTAGACGCTAAGTGTTCATTTAACTGCTCCGCAACAATTTTTTCGAGGATTTTTGAAATAAATGGAAGGTGAGACACCGGTCGGTAGTCTACCATGAGGTCAGGATCGAGGTTAGGTCTTTTAAGGAGGGGATGAATAACTGCTTTTTTGAATGCTAGGGGAACAGTGCCCGAGGAAAGTGATAAGTTTATAATATTTAGCACTAATGGACCTAATAATACAAAGAGCTCCTTGATCAGTTTCCCAGGAAGAGGGTCAAGTAAACATGTTGTTTGTTTTATTCCATTTACACGTTGTAACAATTCCTCTAATGTTATTTCCTCAAAACGAGAGAAACTATTTTGGAGGGCAGTATCCGCCGTATATACAATCGTATCTGTGTTAATAGAACCCAGTTGTAGCTGGGACGCATTGTCTTTAATCTCCTTTCTCATGACTTCAATTTTCTTACTAAAGAATTGCATAAAGTCATCAGCTGAGTGGGTGGAGCTACTGGAAGGGGTCTCTTGTTGGGTTAACTAAACAAAAATTTGGGATCGTTTTTATTACGGTGGATGAGATTTGAGTAATATTTAGCATTAGCTAAGGTAAGCATGCGTTTATAAGTTATTAAACTATCACTCCATGCTTGATGGTGCACCTCCAGTTTAGTCATGCGCCATTTGCGTTCCAGCTTTCTACATAATAATTTCTGAGCTCTAGTTTCTTCTGTAAACCACGGAGTACGCTTTTTTGGAACCTTTTTTAACTTTAGCGGTGCTATGTTATCAATGGTTTCGCGCAGGGCGTCGTTAAAGTTGTTAGTGAGGTTATCAATAGAGCCTACATACTTTGGGAATGGTGCCATTACCGAGGGCAGTAGGTCAGCAAGAGTTGTCGTTGTGGCCGTATTAATGTTGCGGCTGCTACAGCAGTTATTATTATTATTAGTTTGACGAACATGCGTCTGAACCTCGGATTTTATAAGGCAATGATTGGACAATACTTTAGTATACGGGAGTATCGTAACTTTAGAAACGGTGATACGCCTGACAAGCACTAGGTCTATCGTATTACCGTTGCGATGCGTGGGTTCATTTATTATTTGTGTAAGACCACAGCTATCCAATGTATTTATTTGACAGGGACAGTCTAATTAAACATTGCTACCCATAGGCAACCGATGTCAAAGTACATAAGACTTCTAGCTACAAGCTAATTTGCTACATCCGTACCTGGTTAGGCATTTAAAAAAAAAAGTTTAGAAAAGTGAAAAACATACAAAAGGATTAAGACAAGTACAAAATAACAAAATACACAAACAATAATTGTCCAATTTGTCCGTATTACATCCAGTTCTAGTGCTCACCATTCTGATTTTCCTTAAGCCACTTTTTCAGTTTTGTAGAGAAAAGTTAAATGTCCGAATGTGACTTTAACTTCAGTGGCAAAGAGCTCCTAATAAATAAATAAAGCCATTTTTTGTAATATATCAATCTTTATATATGCCACAAGTATGTAATACATTTAGATGGTATTACCTCAAATTGAGGGCTTTTCAATTTTTTTAGTTGAGATTAAAAAATAAATTAATTAGGGTAATGAATATTTTTAATTTATTATTATTATTTTTTTAAATCGCTCGACAGCAATACGTTTGATAACTGTTAAAAAAAACAATCAATTACCGTATTTTTCGGACTATAAGTCGCAGTCTTCTCCACAGTCCAGCAGGGAGTGAGACCCGGCCAAACCCAAAAAAGTTAAAAATACATTTAAACATTTTTTTTTTTTAATTGTTTGGCCAAGTCTCCCGGCAGAACTACAAAAAAAACAAAACGCGATTTATAGTCCGAAAAATACGGTAATTGATAGAGGCTGTACTATATAAATATATCCCATAAATAGTCTCATACAGTAGGTCAATGATCACTGTCCAGTCGAAATTGTTTAATGTATTGAATGTCTGTTTGAAGCAATCAGAATATATTTGATAGCTGAAAAGAGAGTTTAACCCAGAGAGCATGCAGAAATGGGCAAATGATGCGGTAATGACAGGCTACAGAAGCAAACAAATCAGTGTTGTTTATGTGAACGATGATAAAAAAAAAAGTGTTTTTGTTGACGACCCCTTTTTTATGACAAAAATTTGATGAGGACAAGCTAATAAACATGGCTCTTTGATTACTAAAAATAACGAGACGTGTGAGGTTTTCATTAACAAGACAAGGCTGAACGAAAATTAAAATAAGTTGTCTGTCAGACGTTCAACAGACTGTTGTGCTTGTCATTTGTTTGTAAAAAATTTAAAAGTTTCACTTTGGTGTCAGCTACTGTAATGTTTTTGTTTGGACAGAGTCAACTTAGTTGTTGGAAAAAAACAATCTATGGATATACTTTCATTATAATCCATCATTAAGAGAAAATAGAATGCATACTGGGGATAGGTTGAATGGCAATACTACATTGGCCTTAGTGTGTGAATGTGAGTGTGAATGTTGTCTATCTGTGTTGGCCTTGCGATGAAGTAGCGACTTGTCCAGGGTATACACCACCTTCCGCCCGATTTTAGCTGAGATGGGCGCCAGCGCCCCCCGCGACCCCAAAAGGGAATAAGCGGTAGGAAATGGATGAATGGAGAATGCATACTAAAGGAAAACGGCGATAACAAATGTGGACACAAACTAGGTGGAAAGAATACCACCGATCTCTGGAGCTCTGATATCTTTTGAAAGGTAGGTCACAAGTCCTGTTAACATCACATACGCTTGCAATATTTTAGTTGATGTGTAATGAATCCAGAATGTATGACGTTTTCATGTTTTTAATTGCATTACAGAAAATAAAGGACTTTATCACAATATTCTAATTTTCTGAGACAGTCCTGTATTTCATTAAAAAAAAGTTGCATACTCCTCAGCATGTCTAGTTTCAAATTGTATTCTTCGTGCACCGCAACTTTATCTTTACAAATAAGACACGTCGGGGTGCCCCTGTGCTCAACAAAGAAATATTGCATCTCCCACTTTTACTGGAATTGTCTTTGCTAATTACAAACCTTTCTTTTTACTGCAGGCTTTGAAAAGACATGTTTGGGGTTGTGGAATATATTTGTATTTAGCCAACGCACGGAGAATCATGTTATTTCCGCAATGTGTGTCGTTCTGCTTTTCCTCTGAAAGTACCAGGATAGCGAGCGCAAAAAAGTGACGGCTCCTGGAGTGTTATCAGGCGTCATATAGAAATATATGAAGTCTTCATTGTGTGAGGCAATGCAAATTAAACAATAGAGAAAACAAATAACGGTTTGAATTGGTCCAGGTTATCGGGGACTGTTATTACTGACGGACAGGTGTCGCGGTGTGACTGCAGCCAAGCACATAAGAAAACCCTCATCTCCATGGCAACGCCTCTGTCGCTTTCACTCATTTGCCGCCTTTCCACTAATGCAGGGGTAGGCAACCCAGAACTTTGAAACGGCCATTTTGGACCCAGATAACACAACGCTGTCAAGCGCCATTCATACAAAACTTGCAGGCCGCTCTAACATTAAACTTTCATATTAAGGTGGGAGCTGCAAAATAATGTCTCTCGGGCCGCAATTGCCAGCGGGCCGCGTGTCTGAGACCCCTTGTCTAAATGAACAGCACACTTGGCTTCTGTTATGTTTACATTAATTGAAGGAGAGTGCTCTTTGTTTATGTTTAGTCAGCTTGTTGTGATTGCTTTTGTTGGGGAACTTACACACAAAAACAAACAAACCCAGCAGTACAAATACATTATAAGTTTGGCCATTGGTCAGTACTTACGTACATGGTGGGTGCCAGTCATGTGATTATTAAGCTATCAAAACATTGTTTTTTCTTGCTTGTTTAATAGTTATCTTTTAAGGCCATTAAATCTTTTTTTAACATGGTAGTATTCTGCCAACATGATATGTTGAACTTGTATATCTGCAATTTACACATTTATGACACTTTTATATGATGAAATATTGTATTGATCCATCCATTTTCTACTACTTGTCCCTTTTGGGTTTGCGGGAGGCTGGAAGCTATCCCAGCTGCACCGCGGCGGATCTTCTGGCAAGCTTTTGGTTTCATTTTTGACCACACCTCTTGACAAAATTGGTGCAGTTAGTTCAGCTAAATTTTTGGTTTCAGACATGGACTTGTTTCTTCGACATTGTCCAGATGTTCTTAATTGGGTTTAAGGCAGGACTTTGGGAAGGTCATTCCAAAACCTTAATTCTAGCTTGATTTAGCCATTCCTTTACCACTTTTGATGTGTATTTGGGGTCATTGTCCTGTTGGAACACTCAACTGCGCCCAAGACCCAACCTGGTTGATGATTTTAGGTTGTCCTGAAGAATTTGGAGGTAATCCTCCTTTTTCATTGTCCCATTTACTCTCTGTAAAGCACCAGTTCCATTGGCAGCAAATCAGGCCCAGAGCATAATACCACCACCACCACGCTTGAAAGTAAGCTTGATTAAAGTCCTCCCCTTTTCTCCTCCATACATATTGCTGGGAATTGTGGCCACACAGCTCAATTTTTGTTTTATCTGAGCACAGAACTTTCCTCCAGAAGGTCTTATCTTTGTCAATGTAATCAGCAGCAAACTTTAGACAAGCCTTAAGGTTTGGCTTCTGGAGCAAGAGCTTCCTTCTTGCATAGTAGTAGTAGCCTCTCAATCCAATAAGATGCAAAACACGCTTGGCTGTGGACAATGACACCTCTGTTCCAGCAGCTTTTAATTCATTGCAGACCTGCTTTTTGGTGGTTTTCCGTTGACTCTTGATCATCTGGACCAATTTTCTCTCAGCAACAGGTGATAGCTTGCGTGTTCTTCTTGACTGTGGCTGTGACAAAACTGTGCCATGCACTTTATACTTATGAACAATTGTCTGCACAGTTGCTCTTGGGACCTTAAGATGCTTTGAAATGGCTCCAAGTGACTTTCCTGACTTGTCCAAGTCAATAATTAGTTTTTTCAAACCTGTGCTGAGTTTCTTTGACTTTCCCATTGTCGTGTTTGTAACCGAGTCTAATGACTGCAGCACATGAGCCCTATTTAAATGGGCTCAGAGAAGTCAACAGGTGTCGTCAATCGTAATCACTCAAATGAAGTTAAGAGGCCATGCCATGAAGCTAACTTGATTTGATTGTAACTTTTGTACATCACCAAAATGTATCATGTATGTTGCTGTATGTATATTTTTGACCCAGCAGATTTGGTCACATTTTCAGTAGACCCATAATAAATTCATAAAAGAACCAAACTTCATGAATGTTTTTTGTAAACAACAAGTATATGCTCCAGTCACACTATCACAAGAAAATAAGGGGTGTAGAAATGATTGGAAACTCAAGACAGTCCTTCACAACTGTATGTAAACATCAAATCCAGCCGGTGCACCTCTATGATCGTCTGAGACCAGACAGTCAGTCGGACAGTTGCTGCTTCAATTGATTTGCATAACCAAATAATTTCTGCACAAACTGTGAGAAACCATCTCGGACGCTCTTCTGCATGCTCATCATCCTCAACGGAGTCTCGACCTGATTGCAGTTTGTCGCTGTAACCGACTTATGTGGGCGGATGCTCACAATCGATGGCATATGGCACTTTAGGGAGGTGTTCGCTTCACGGATGAATCCCGGTTTTCACTGTTCAGGGCGGATGGCAGACAGTGTGTGTGGCGTTGTGTGGGAGAGCGGTTAGCTGGTGTCAACGTTGTGAATCGAGTGGCCCATGGTGGGGGTGGAGTTATGGTATGGGCAGGCGTTATGTTGTGGACAACGAACGCAAGTGCATTTTATTAATGGCATGTAGAATGCAGAAAGATACCATGACAAGATCCTGAGGCCCATTGTTGTGCCAGTCACACGAGACCATCACTTTATGTTGCAGTATGACAATGCATTGCCCCATTTTGCAAGGATTTGTACACAATTCTTGGAAGTTGAAAACATCCCAGTTCTTGCATAGCCAGCATACTCACCGGACATGTCACCCATTGAGCATGTTTGGGATGCTGTGGCTCAGCGTATACGACGACATGTTTGAATTCCTGCCAATATCTAGCAACATGGCACAGCCATTGAAGAGTGGACCAACATTCCACAGGCCACAATCTCCAACCTGATAAACTCTATGCAAAGGAGATGTGTTGCACTGTGTGAGGCAAATGGTTGTCACACCAGATACTGATTTCTTTCTTTTTTTTTTTGAATACCTGGCGATCGACTGACAGACCCTCAGCGATCGACCGGTGGCTTGCGATCGACCATAATGGGCCCCCATGTACTACACTGTCACTTCATTCTGCTACGTCTTTGTCTACCGAGGCAGGTGTGTCTGATGTGTGTTGAGAAGCGTACAATGTAAGTTCCGATGCATACGGCCACCATTCCGTCATAATTTATTCATGAGTGAGGGAGAAACAGAAGCACCAAATCCACATTTGTTGCAGGCTGACACAAATAAATAAATATATGGACCATTTTATTAGACAGCAGGCTGCTTCTTCGGCGTTGACTACTCAGTGCTCACACGCTAACAACGGACATAGCTTGCAGATGAAAAAGTGTTACAATACTAATGATACTGAAAAAAGCTGGTAATGATTTAATTTTTGTGCGCGGATATTTCTATATCATATTCTGAGGGACTCAAATCCTCCATGCATGTACAGTTGAGCACAACATTTTAAGCCCTCTCATGAAAATTTAATTTTTTATTAAGTATTTCCCCATTTGCTGTTAAAACAATAATACATTTTTGACACAGCTTTTCCGAGCATCTTACTTTCATTTTGGATGCTTCTAATATTTTTATTTGCACACAGGTCCTAAATTATTGACTAAAAATGACCTTAGTCAAAAATATTAGCTCCCTGATGCTAATAGGCAAAAGTGTGTCCTTTTTACTGGATAACAGCCTTTTGCTACAGTTTTACACAAGTCTCACACACCCCCTGAGCAATCCCAGCCCAATACTTATATGCAATATTTGACGGCCTTCTCCCCAATTCTCCCCAAAGATTCTCGATGGGATTCAAATCAGGGCTTTCTGCAAATTATTCAATAACATTCACTTTGGCCCTGTCACGCCAAATTTCATCCCCCCAACAAAAACCTTCCCCCCGGAAGACATTTGGCGTGACAGACCCTCTAATGCCTGAAGGACCCCAATGAGGGTGGAAGGACCTTAAAGCAGCCCACACAGCTGCCTGTTTTAAAAGCATTATATTTGGCTGATTGTCATTGGTGAAAAATAACGGTAAGGAAAAAATATTAGCATTCCAGCATAATAACCTTTCAAGCTATTTTTGCTTCGCTAATTTTGCAGCTGTAACCCTTAAGAGTGATATACCTTGCTTAAAGCAGCCCACACAGCTGCCTGTTTTAAAAGCATTATAATTGGCTGATTGTCATTGGTGAAAAATAACGGTAAGGAAAAAATATTTGCATTCCAGCATGCTAGCCTTTCAAGCTATGTTTGCGTCGCTAATTTTCTATCTGTAACCCTTAAGAGTCATATAACTTGGTATTATCACGCCCTCATTGGGGTCCTTCAGGCATTAAAGGGGCTGTCAAGCCAAATGTCTTCCGGAGGGAAGGTTTTTGTAGGGGGGAAGAAATTTGGCGTGACAGCCCTCTGTAGGTAGTTCTTCACCAGGAGTGATTTGGGTCGTTATCATTTTGGAAGACAAAGCGGGGACCTGTATCCAGTTTTCCCACTGAGTACCTGAGGTTTTACTACAAGATCTTCAAATATCATTTCTTCAGGATTACTTCCATCTTGACGAGATATCCAGTTTCAAATGCACTGACGCATCCTACAGCATAATACTCCCACCACCATGTTTTACACCGTGCTCTTTGGGTTGTATGCCTCTCCCTTCTTTCTCCAATCATAAGCAGCGTCTCCAGGGCCAAAGAGCTATAGTTTTGTTTCATCTGACCAAAGGACACGCTTCCATTATGCATAGTCTTTCTCTTAGTTGTCCTTTACATACTTCAGAGTGGCTCAAAGGTGTCTTAATAGCAGAAGTGGAGTTTTACTTGTTCTGCAGCCTCGCAGTCCTATTCTCTGCAGGGCTCTAGATTGTCTTCTTTGAGACCACAATTCAAGACTTGGCCAAGTCATTCACTAGTGTCTTGGCAGTTCTTCTGGGGTCTTAAGACACATCTCTAGCTTTGAAATATTTAGTTTCCTACCTCTGCCAGGCTTGTTTTGTACCATGTGGCTATCTTAAAATTTCTTGATGATACTTCTTACTCTAGTTCTTGACACTTGGAAATGCTGTGATAACTTCAGATAACATCACCGGTTTTGTATGCATCAATAATATTTGTTATTAAGAGTAAACAGATTTTTTTTTTTGTGTCATGATGATTTCTGAGTCCTGAATCATCCAGCGTTAACTGAATCTTCTTTGCTGCTCTACAGGTCCCTCTGACAGAGTCAGTGCTCACTAATGACTTTAAATAGGGTTGATTAACCACAGCACATGGCTTCCAACACTTTGTAAGGGGTGTGATCATTCTGACTGTGGTCCATCTTGTTTTTTGTGATATAACTTTGCTCCTGTGTGCAAATAAAAATATTGGAAGCATCCAAAATGAAAGTAGGATGCTAGGAAAAGCTGTATTAAAAATGCATAGCTCTCTTTAACGGCACTTGGGAAATAATTAAAAAAATTACATTTTCATGAGGGACTAATAATTCTGTCCTCAAATTTAAATGGACTTTCTGAGTAATCAACAATTTATAAATAATCTTGAGCTGTTGAATAGTGGCTCGTGAGCAGAGGCAATTGCTCTAAAACTGCAAGAGAAGCTCAGCTTTCCTTAAAATGTCAAAAGACTGGTTATACATGTGCTTTTGTGTTTACATTTAATTGACTAACATGTACTAGAATGCCTTCAACTTGTGTTCAGAATCAGCTAAAGTACTTCCATAACAGCTGTTGCAGATTTCTTCTCATTTTTTGTGGTGGCGTCACAGTGCATTAAACCATGTTGAAGCTGAGCATCCAATGACTTCAAAGGGGGAGCATTGAGTGGGTTGTTCCACTGCAGCCAAACGAGACTGTATTGGGTAAATGCTCTGCATTGTCCCGAGCGTTAGTGGACGTGAATGGAAAGTGGGCTTGGCCTCGGCTGGCGTGGACGCTCAGCTTTCACATGATGATTGGATGAGGTTGAAGCCCCTTTTTGATTGATAGCAAATTGAGCAATTTTGAAAATAAATTGCTGCCAGAGCATTTTTCAAATTCCATTATGTTGTTCCAAGTTGATATGACCTTTTCTTTGTAAAATCTACCATTTTTATATCTATTATCTGGTATTACAGACTCTACTTGTGTTTAGAGAGTAGCTGAAAATAACCTTCTCCTACTTGCTTGCGAGTCATAGTTAGGAGAACCTTGGCCTCGTTTATATTATACTAGTATGTGTGATGAGTGTGTCCTACCGGTTGTAAATCAGCAGGTCGTGCTCGGCAGGAAACTGGGCCAAATCTAGTCCATAGGGCTCCCTGATGACATGCTGCTGGGTCTCCTGAGGAGTTGACAGGGCAAAGGGTAAATATAAGTCAGTAGGGCTGTGAATCTTTGGGTGTCCCACGATTCGATTAAATATCGATCCTTGGGTCACGATTCGATTCAAAATCGATTTTATTTTTCAATTCAACACGATTTTCGATTCAAAAACGATTCTCTATTTCAGGGGTCGGAAATCTTTTTGGCCGAGAGAGCCATACAAGCCAAATATTTTAAAAAGTATTACCGTGAGAGCCATATAATATTTTTTTAAGACTGAATCCAACTAAATGCGTGCATTTTCAAATAAGACCAACATTTTCCGAGTATAACAAGTCCCTTATTATTTTTAATAACATTGTTATTCTGAAACTAACCAACAATAAATAAAATACTTCTTACCAATAATGTGACTTCTTGAACAGGTGCGGTAGAAAATGGATGGATGGATTAAAATGCATGAAAATGTTTTATATTTTGAACGTTATTTTTGATACTGTGATTACCAGTGGAATTATTCATTACTTACCGTGTTAAGCAATCTCAGCTAAGATTTATCTGAGAGCCAGGTGCAGTCATCGTAAAAGCCACATCTGGCTCTAGAGCTATAGGTTCCCTACCCCTTCTCTATTTATTCAATACATAGGATTTCAGCAGGACCTACCCCCGTTTGCTGACATGCAAGCAGAGTAGTAGATTTTTGTAAAAAGCTTTTATAATTGTAAAGGACAATGTTTTATCAACTGATTGCAATAATGTAAATTTGTTTTAACTATTAAATGAACAAAAAATATGACTTATTTTATCTTTGTGAAAATATTGGACACAGTGTGTTGTCAAACTTATGAGATGCGATGCAAGTTTAAGCGACTGTGACACTATTCTTTTATTTTTATACATGTCTAATGATATTGTCAATGAGGGATTTTTAATCACTGCTATGTTGAAATTATAACTAATATTGATGCTGTTGTTGATAATATTTAGTTTTGTTTCACTACTTTTGGTTTGTTCTGTGTCATGTTTGTGTCTCCTCTCAATTGCTCTGTTTATTGCAGTTCTGAGTGTTGCTGGGTCAGGTTTGTTTTTGGAATTGGATTGCATTGTTATGGTATTGCTGTTAATTGTTTTGTTGTACTGATAAAAAAAATGCGATTCTGAATCGCACAACGTGACAATCGCGATTAGAATTCGAATCGATTTTTTCCCACACCCCTAGAAGTCAGGTAGGATATTAAAAGAACATATGCGGTAAATACAGTTGTAGCTAAAATCATTTTTTTGTGTGCCAAATCACCCGGTGCGCCTAATGTACGGAATAATTAGTTTTTTTCTTACCGACCTTGAAGCAATTGTATTTGGTACATGGTGTAATGATAAAAGTGTGACCAGTAGATGGCAGTCACATATAACAAATATGTGCAGACTGCACTATGATGGCACGATGACTCAAGTAAACAACACCAATATTTTCAATGTCCCATTGAAAATATAGAACATTACACACGGTGCTCAAAAATCTATCAAAATGTTTTAGTATGACTTTGGTAAGCACAGAAGCCGCACCGCTTGATGTGTTTCAACTTATGAGTATTATTATGATGTGTGTATAAGGTAAGACAGTGGTCCCCAACCACCGGGCCGCGGCGTGGCCTGATTGGTACCGGGCCACAGAAGAATTTTTTATAAAAAAAAAATAAAAATAAAATGTTTTTGTTTTTTTATTAAATCAACATAAAAAACATAATATACACTTACAAATAGTGCACCAACCACAAAAAACTCCCTTTTTCATTACAAAAACGTCCCTTTTTCATGACAAAGAAGAAAAAAAAGAAAAAAGAAAAAAAAAGGACATCCCCCGGGCCGCGGGACAAATTATTAAGCGTTGACCGGTGCGCGGATACAAAAAGGTTGGGGACCACTGAGGTAAGAGATATTATCTGGGTTTTTGTTTTGCAAAATTATGCAAAAGCAACTTTTCTTACTTTCTGGTACCTGCTGATCTTTATTTGGGATCTGCATAAACCCTGAAAAATTGTGAGCGTCCGCCTTTTCAGTCCATGGGGACAATGTAGTCAATAAACTTTTTCCTCTATCTTCTTGTTATAGTACATTCATCCTACGTTATTGTCATTTCTAATATAAAGTAGTGTAAAGTTCTCACTTATATCTGTCAGTAAACTCGCCAAGAAAGCGCTCAGACATACAGGTGAACTAAGTTTACATTAGCCACCCATGGAACTTCAGTTATTAGAGAGTTCCGGTCAGACGTTTTTTCTTGGGACACATTTCTGGTGTTGTTGTTTACGGATAAGGAGATGCTGCTCCGTTTTTGATTTAAGTTAAGTCTGAATGTCTATAAAACAGTTAGCTCCATCTTTTGCCACTTTTTCTACTCTCGTCCTTACACACAACACCGCTACAACAAAGATTTCGGGGGAGAAGACGCTGCTGAAGGTGAGCCACGTAAATAAGACCGCCCACAAAACGACACATCCTGAAGCGACTGTCAGAAAGTGGCTTGAAGATGATCTTTAAAACATAATCTAAGCAACATTTTGACCAAAGAACCACCATTACATGTTATGTAGAAAACAAGGAAGTGTTTTCAATTTAGAAAAAAAAAACAATAATATGACTCCTTTAATGCGCCCTATATATGAAAAAAGATCAAAAATAGACCATTCATCGGCAGTGCGCCTCATAATCTAGTGCGCCCTATGGTCCGGAAAATACGGTAATCGATAGCTGCAGCCCTAATGAAAAGGTTTTCACAACCATATGACAGCTAAAAATGACTTTAGTTAAAAAGTGCCTTTGCAGTTGCAATTTTTATGATGGGGACAATCCAAACAATTAATTAGTAGAAAAGTGTCCGGAATGACTTGTGTTCGACCTTACGAGGTTTCACTGCATAGAAAACATCTTTAGTTATTAAAAATGACGGCCTCTGGAAAATAATCGGTTGCATTAAGAACAATCCCACTGTGCCTCAATAAATTTCAAGAGACCAGAAAGATTTTATGTAATATTGCGCGCGCACGCGCACACACACACACACACACACACACACACACACACACACACACACACACACACACACACACACACACACACACACACACACACAATTATCTTCTAGCAAAAATGTTTAACATATACATTCAATTTTTATTATATTTCCATTGATCTGCCTGGCCAGGAGGAGAGAACGGAGAGTAGGGGTGTTCTCAGACTGTGTCCAACAAACTAAAGCTGTGAACACACCTGCAGTCCGACACAATCTCAAAAACAAACACACAGCCTCTCTCGAACAGAAACGTGCGCACACACACAGACGCACAAACTCGCATTAACACACACACGCACACACACACGCACGCACGCATGGACCGGCACAAATCTTTTTTGTGCACATGTAAGCTGATGTACTCCCAAATTGAAGTGGAATATGAAATGGACATGTATAATTACATGGCAAACACAGTAATGATCTGACGTTTAAATATTTCAACAGTATTGTGTACTTCAGGCTCCCCGGGCAATCTGCTGTGAGGGTACGGGCTTTGAGGCAGCGACACGAGACCCATGTGAGCGAGGCAGCGTGCACCAACACGTGAGAGTCGAATGTCCAAAACGTACACAAGACAGGCCAAGGGAGAAAGACTGAGCAAAAAAACACACACACACACACACGCACACGCACACGCACACGCACACGCACACGCACACGCACACGCACGCACGCGCACGCACACGCACACGCACACGCACACGCACACGCACACGCACACGCACACGCACACACATACACAAACGTATAGCTCGGTTGGTAGAGCGGCCAAAAAGGAGGACATTATGCGGCATATCAATCAATTACTATGGTGTACATAGGACTCTGTTATACTCTTATTTATAGTACAATTTTGAGTGGTTTAAAGATGATGTTTGTGTGGCTGAATAGGAAAAAATATTAAAGTCAAGTGTTTGTTAACAGTATTTGTATTTATTCAATACATTGTGGTGTTCAAAAAGTGACCACCGAGATGAATCTTTTCAAGAGCAGAGTGCCACAAAGCATGTGTGGACTTAAATGTAAACAACAATTAAAAGGCAACATATATAATTAAAAAAAAAAAAGTCTAAACTTCTGTAGGACTGGTGATGCTTTACAGCATGGTACACCTTGCACAGCTCCGCAGCGGTTATCTTGTCATCCAGGGGCGACGAAACTTCACGGAAAAATGTCCTCATTGAAGAGGTACCTGCCGCACGTTTATTACTTTTATGTTTATCCGTACCCGCATGCCGTTCAATTGCAGCTTTCCCCTGACTACTTACGTCGACATCACATCGACAAAGTGTGCAGAAGCCATGGAATGAGTCTCGACTGCTTTTTGTTATAAATTCGTACTCTTTTTATCCATTCAGAATTAAACGAGGTCTTGCGTTTTGGCATGATGCTAACTTTCTGGCAATGTCATGCCGCAGCAGCACATGGACCCTTGTTTACTTTTGTAACCAATGATAAGCAGATATGTATCCGACACCGCTCTTAGCCAATCATTTGATATGCTACTGCGTTGGGGGCCTTTTTTGACGGTCTATGATTGGCTATTGCGCTGCAGCCCAGCAAAGATGAAAAAACTCCGCTCTTCAAGCCTAGTGCTTCAAAAAGGAGGACAAATACCTGTCTGGCTTGATGCTGCGCCGGACGCCGGACAGGGCATTAAAAATCCGGACTGTCCGGCCTAAATCCGGACATGTGGTCACCCTATCATAGCACCCACCTGTTCCCAACTAGCCTGCACACCTGTAGGATGTTCAAAATATGTGTTTGATGAGCATTCCTCAACTTTATCGGTATTTATTGCCACCTTTCCCAACTTCTTTGTCATGTGTTGCTGGCATTGAATTCTAAAGTCAATGATTATTTGCAAAAAAAAATAAGTTAGTCAGTTTGAACATCAAATATGTTGTCCTTGGAACATATTCAACTGAATATGGGTTGAAAATGATTTGCAAATCATGTATTCCGTTTATATTTACATCTAACACAATTTCCCAACTCATATGGAAACAGGGTTTGTAAAATAAAGGCTACAGTATTCAAAGTTTTAAATAAAGCAGCATACAGGAAAAATAAAATTATGGTACCAAGTACTCTATAAAACCATCAAAACAATAATACTGCAGCAAACGCAACCCCAAATGCAACTCAAACCCACTCATCATCCTCCTCTTCATTCAGAAGTTCATTGAGGAACTGGTGTTCCTCATCACTCGCCTCCTCTTCCGGAACCACAGCATCACCCTGCTGTCTAGCCCTCAAAAGCATCTCTCTGCCTGCCTGACATGGCTGTCCCTCTTTGAGACAGTAAATGAGCTGGTCCTCACTCCCATCAGCTGCCACCGTCAGCCCACACACCTTGTAGGATTCCAGAAAGCAACAATCAGCTATTGCCACTGTTTGCAACACACGCACACACAAACATACACACAGGCAGCCAGCCAGCCTACCTTGAATAAGTTGATCAGAGTGTCCCGATCCAGAGCATCCCAGGCTCCTAGGACCCAGTCAACCAGGAGGCGGCGGGAAGAGCCTCTCAGGTTCCCTGACTTGGTGTAGGTCTTGTCTTTATCACCAGCCATCCAGTTATCATAGTAGTCACGGAGCTGAGCTTTGAAAGGGCCATTCCACACAACATCGGGGGCCTGCAGGTACTTTGTGCAACCTCCAGATATAACAGGTATTGTAAGGTTGTAGCCCCTTTTGAGCTCTGCCTTCGTGACCTCGCTGATATGGCATCGGTACGAGTCCCATGCAAGTAGCCTCGGTCCGAAGTGAAATTTCCCCACTACCCTCTGGAGCCAATCCTTTGTCAGGTCATCATTAAACCAGCACATCTTGGAGGAAACTATGATCACCTCGGGGATGCTCTGCATAGCCTTTACCTCACGGACAGCACCTTTAAACACAATGTAAGGCTTCAGCTTTGTCCCGTCTGCTGTGGCTGCAAGAACCACCGTGACGCGTGCCTTCTCGTGGCCGGTGGTTTTGAGGCCCCTCTCATTGACCGTACTAAAACCAACCATGTCAAACCAGACGGCTGTTTCATCAATGGCGATGATATTCTTGGGCTGGATTTTCTTGGCCTCTATCTGTTTAGTAGTGAAAACGAGGAAGTTGACAATCTTCTCGATGGGAGCGTCCTTCTGTGCAACAGTTGTTCTCCTCCTGAGGGTAAAGTTGTTCCGACGCAGGAATCGATTAAGCCAGCAACTCGTTGCACCAAACACCACCCCGGTGTCTCTCGTGTCACTCGCGGTGGCATACAACTCCTTGGCCTTAATGCGGATCATTTTGCGGGACACACGGTGGTTCAGTCCACGAAGGTGATGTATCCACTGACACAAATTAGCATCAAGCTCGTCGCTCACTTTCTTCCTACCTCCGCCAGATAAGCAAGCCCGTTTTCCATCAATTGCCGACTGAGATAGTAGTTCTCCCTTTTTTTGTTTCCATTCGCGTACACACTTTGGGTCAACGTTAAACTGCCTGGCCGCTGCCAAACCAGAATTTTGCTCCGCATACTTCACAACCGCTAGCTTGAACTTTAAGTCAAACTTTCTATTCTTCTTCCCCCTTAAAGTATTCCCATCCATCAGTTGTGGTGTACCGCTATACATGGGCTATTATTAGGAAGAGGCGTTTAATTCACAAAATGGGCTCAGACCCCGGGCGGCTATTAGGACATGGGCGGTTATTTGCCCAAGGGCGTTTACTTGGTAATATATATATATATATATATATATATATATATATATATATATATATATATATATGTTTATAAATGTATATGTATATATGTATATATTGTAATGTCCGCGGTGGAGAAGGAGTCACACAGACGAGGATGCGCTGCTCAATCGCTTTATTGACAAGCGGTAACTTGCTGGTAGTTCCAAAATAATGCACACACATGCACGAGCTGCTGTTAGCCACAACTCATGCTCACGCATACAGACACTTCCCGCCAACTCACTCGCGGATGCGCGTTCCCAAAAACCCTTAAAGACCCAGTACACTAATACAAATATCACAGATATGACACTGCCTCCCCCTTTATGAATTCCCTCACCCCGAGGGGTCAACAAGAAAATACCTGAAAGTTGGCGGTCTAGTCGGGTCTGTCAACACGTGGCGTTAGCAGCTTAACGGGCACAGCAATAGTGGAATATGGGGAACATTGATCCACTAACTGTCCAGTGCCATCTGGCGAGGCAGGTGCCACCTCAAACTGGGGAACTTCTCTACCCCTGTAGGGTGCCAAACGGTCTTTATGCCAAACAACCTTTCGGCCCTTAAGGGACACTGCAACTCTATACACTACCTCTCCCACCCTCTCTAGCTCCCAACACGGACCGTCCCAATGACTTTCCAACTTAGGGCAACGTCCTTTTTTTCTTTTGGGCGTGTACACCCAGACCAGCTCGCCAGGCCTAAAGTCACGGCCATTGCTTCGCACGTCATGGTTCCTCTTTTGCCTTAAACCAGCAAAAACTCTGGATTCAAAATTCCTGCCCTGGTCGCTGTGGAGGATATCTGCAGTTTCAAAGCGATTGAACATGCCCTCCAGTAAAGCATCAGCCACGGTCTCTGCTTCCTGGCCCGGCAGCGCGTACGCCTACGGCCACTTGGTAAAGTAATCCATCGCGCAAAGCACTTACTTGTTCCCTTTGTCTGTTACGGGAAAAGGACCCATAATGTCTACAGCTACCCTCTCCATGGGTCCGCCAACCCCCTGCTGCTGAAGTGTTGGAGGTGTGACCGGTCTTGGGGTTCCTTGTAGGCTGCGCACCCATCACAGCGCCGACAGAAGCCGTCCACATCCCGCCGGTGCTGACCCCAGTAGAACCCTTGGCGCAACCGACGGAGCGTTTTAGAGCTGCCAAATGCCCTGAGCCCATGCCCCCATGACACGCCTTCAGCACTGCGTCCCTCAGAGTCTTAGGTACCACCACCTGCCATCTCTCCTCCCCGGTGGCCGGCTCCTTCCATGCACGCTTCAGTGTGCCGTCCGTGATGCGCAGCACAGTAAATTTACTCCACAGGCCCTTGGTGCCGACTGACAGTCCCAACACGCCTTCCCAGGGTGTTCTCCTGCCACTCTGGACCCATTGCAGCACTGGTTTGAGATCGCTGTCTTCCCCCTGCCTGACCGCCCATTCTGCAGCGTCCAGAGTCTCCAAGGTGCAGCATGAAGGCCCGTCAGCGGTCTCATCTCCGCGCAGCTCCTTCTCTCTGACGTCTCACCAGTCACAGTAGCTACAGCCATCAATAGCACACGGCCGCCGAGAGAGAGCGTCTGCATTGGCGTGCTGCGCCCCAGCCTGATGACACACACTAAAGTGGAAAGACTGGATTTCCTCCAGCCATCGTGCCACCTGACCCTCTGGTTCTCGAAACGACATTAGCCATTGTAGTGCTGCATGGTCTGTTCTGATGGTGAAGGACACGCCACTCAAGTAGTACTTGAAATGGCGTACAGCTAACACAACAGCCAACAGTTCACGTCTGGTCACACAGTACCGCCATTCACTCTTGCTGAAGTTGCGGATGAAGTAAGCCACCACCCTTTCACCTTCTGAGCCCACCTGTGACAGCACTGCGCCCATACCAACATTAATGGCATCCGTATCCAGCACAAAAGGCAGAGCTGGGTCTGGAGTGGTGAGGACAGGAGCATTCATGAGGGCCTTCTTGAGACCAGAAAATGCCCCCTGACAGTCCGGCGTCCACACGAACATCTGATTGTTCTGAAGAAGGTCAAACAATGGTGCTCCATTGCAGGAAAATCCCTTCACCAACCGCCGATAATATGAGGCAAGTCCCAAGAAGCTTTTTAGCTGTTTCTGGTCCTTCGGAATTGGCCAGTCTTTTATAGCACTGATCTTCTCCTCCAGCGTGCTGATGCCCCTCCCGTCCACCTTGTGGCCCAGAAACTCCACCACACGCCGCATTAAATGGCACTTCTCTGGGTGCAGTTTCAGTCCAGCTACCGCAATCCTTTCCAGCACCAGCCTCAAGGAATCAAGGGCTGATTGAAAGGACCGTCCATGGATGAGGACATCGTCCAAACAGACCAAGCACTCTTGCCTGGGGATGTTAGCGAGCACTGTGTCCATCAGTCCCTCAAATGTCCCTTGTGCGTTGCAGAGCCCAAAGCTCATGACCTTGAATTGCCAGTGGCCCCTGGTGGTGCAGAACGCTGTCTTCTGTCGTGACTCAGGGGTGAGTGGGACCCGCCAGTATCCACTGCGCAGGTCGAGCGCAGTGGATAAGTTGTCCACACCCCCAGCAGACAGCAGTACACGCTCGTCTGTCCTTCTTGTCCTCATACTGGGTTGAGCGAGTCTGCAGCGCACATACAAGTTCCTCAACCCACCCCGGTCTTTGCTCTGCACCCTGCGTAATAGATGCAGCCAAAACTGGGCGGGAAGATGTCTCAGGTGCCGCCCCAGTGGCGATCTCTCTCTCAATGGCGAGTTCGAGTGCATCTGCCAGGGCAGTAGGGCGGGCCAGCTGGACGCGCAAGCACAATTCATCCGGTTTAAGAGCTTGGATAGATTGATCACGTATCAGTTAATTTTGGATTGCGTCCGCCAATCAGATAGGCGCACGCCTTTCGATCCCATGAGCAAGGCACCGAAACGACTCACCGGGTAGCCTGTCACGGTGCTTAAACTCACAGCGTAAAGAGTCTCTCATGTCAAACTCTCCAAAACGCCTTTGCAGCGCAGCAACCAGCGCATTGTAATCAAGTCTTTCTCCCAGGTTCAGCAGGAGCAAACAGGACGCAGCTTCTTCTGTCATTGACAAAGCCAACTGTATTGCTCTCACCTCCTCAGTCCAGCCTGCTTTATTAGCCACAAGCTCAAACTGAATTTTATAAGCTTCCCAGCTTCCTCTCCCTGAAAACTTCAGTGTCCTCAATGCTTCACACACAAGCTCATGGGCGCTGCCATGTTTGTCGGCGGCGGCACATGTGCTCCTACGTCATGACCCCGCTCCGTCATGGGGATACTGTTGTCCATGTGGCGCGAAACGCTGTCTTCATGACGTCCGTGCACGACGCAAGCAGCGTCCGGCATGTCAATCGCACACTCTCCAGTTCATCTCTCTACTTTCACTCGAGCACTGAGGTCGGCGAACATCCTCTCTCCACAGGTAGCGAGCGAGTTGAAACCGAAGCACTTCTGACACCAATGTAATGCCCGCGGTGGAGAAAGTGTCACACAGACGAGGATGCGCTGCTCAATCGCTTTATTAACAAGCGGTGACTTGCTGGTGGTTTTAAAATAATGCACACAAATACACGAGCTGCTGTTAGCCACAACTCACGCTCACGCACACTGACACTTCCCACACTCCCCATGCGTGTTCCCAAAAACCCTTAAAGACACAGTACACTAATACAAATGTCACAGATATTACAATATGTATATGTATACATGTAACATTACCACAGCCTATGCTTAGTATAGCTTAGTTTTACTAACACCACTATTGAAAAAATATGCCCTGATCCACAATTCACATCAGGCGCAGTACAGGATGTATCCTGTTTGTGTTTGCTAATAACTATGTACTGCTTTAGCGTTAGGTGTTGCTACTGAAGTCTTTGTGCAAAATTTGACGCAGGCTGTATACAGGATTATCGCAAAATCCAAAAACAGACGCCATCATGCGCCACATCTTGCTTTATGTGTCCTATTTATTAACAAAAGGCATTACCTGGATCTTTGAAGAGTAATAATATTGCATAACATATTGTCATAACAACAAACAAATAGTTAATAGATTTCAAGGCAGAGAGTACCTCTTGGGCACGGCTGCTCTCTTCGCCATCTGTATGAAGTTTGATTGGGGTAGAGCGCTGAGAGACAGAGGCGTCATCATCGCGGTCATCCTCAGAGTCATCCTCCGATGAGCTGGAGATGGCCTCCTCGCTTGGGGGAGGAGGTGCACTCGCTGCTGTCTTCCTCTGGAGTAGCGTCTCTTCTTTGTTGCTTTTATTGCTACAAACAAACAACAGAATTTATTTATTCCTATTTATTTATTTAGCCTTTATTTAACCAGGTAAAATCCAATTGAGATCAAAGGTCTCTTTTCCAAGGGAGACCTGGTCAAGAGGGCAGCAGCAAAGTTACATTAAAGGCCTACTGAAACCCACTACTACCGACCACGCAGTCTGATAGTTTAAATATCAATGATGAAATATTAACATTGCAACACATGCCAATAGGGTCTTTTTAGTTTACTAAATTGCAATTTTAAATTTCCCGGGAGTTTTTTCTTGAAAACGTCGCGTAATGAGGACGTGTACGCTTGACGTCGCGGGCTGTTAGGGAATATGAGCACTGCGCACACACACAGCTAAAAGTCATCTGCTTTAACGGCATAATTACACAGTATTTTGGACATTTGTGTTGCTGAATCCTTTGCAATTTTTTCAATTAATATTGGAGAAGTCAAAGTAGAAAGATGGAGTTGGGAAGCTTTAGCCACACAAACACACTGTGATTCCTTGTTTAAAATTCACAGAGGTGAAACTTTACTATGGATAAGAGCGGTCAAGCGAACATGGATCCCAACCGAATGTCAACCAGCAGGTTTTGGTGAGAAAATTGTGGTAAAAAGTCGCTTCTTACCGTTTATCAGCTGAGCTTGTGCCGCCAATAAAGCTGCCGTCGACTTCCGTGAGACACTGCGCGTCAACACCCGGTCGTGGACACACACCTCCGACTATCAGGTACTGTTAAACTCACTAAAACACTAGCAACACAATAGAAAGATAAAGGATTTCCCAGAATTATCCTAGTAAATGTGTCTAAAAACATCAGAATCCGTCCCAATGCAATCGCGTTTTTTTTTTCTTCCTAGTCCGTCACTTTCAATATCCTCAAACACGAATCTTTCATCCTCGCTCAAATTAATGGGGAAATTGTCGTTTCGTCGGTCTGAATAGCTGTTTTTGTTGGAGGCTCCCATTAAAATCAATGTGAATATGTGAGGAGCCATCAACATGTGACGTCATCGTCTGCGACTTGTGGTAGAGGCAGGGCTTTTCTCTTAGCACCGAAAGTTGTGAACTTTATCGTGGATGTTCTCTACTAAATCCTTTCAGCAAAAATATGGCAATATCGCGAAATAATCAAGTAGGACACATAGAATGGACCTGCTATCCTCGTTTAAATAAGAAAATCTCATTTCAGTAGGCCTTTAATAACAGTAAACAACACATAAAACATCACATTTACAATATTAAAACTTGCTCATATGACACATGTGCATACAGACAAGGTAGACTGCAATCCTTTCACAGAAGTTTTAAAGTCATTTAATGTAACAAGGTTTTGCAGTTGAATATTTGATTGTAGGTTATTCCAAGCCTTCGTTGCTGAAAACCTAAATGCTTTCTTGCCCAGTTCAGTTCTTACTTTTGGGATGAAAAATTCAAGAACATTCATTGAACGAAGATTGTGACTTCCTTGTTTTTTTGTTAAAAAGATAGATAAGATGGAGTGATACAAAGAATGGTTTTGTAGATGAAAACATACAAATGATTGAGGCTTCGAGCACATAAAGATGTCCAGTTAACCATTGAGTATAACACACAATGGTGAGTAAGGGGAGCGCAGTTGGTGTTGAATCTCAGTGCCCCGTGGTACACACTATCCAGCTTGTGGAGACAACCAGCAGTAGCATTCATGTACAACACATCTCCATAGTCAATAACAGGTAAAAATGTTGTATCCACCAATGTACCAGAAGTACATGTAATACAAATATTTATTGTTTAACATTAAAGGTCCCCTGTAATACAGAATATACTTTTTGTGTCCACCTCGAGGGAATGTGTGTCACTGAAATCTGTTTATTATCACCAAACGTGTGAAAAATCTATAATTTCGTTCACTTGCCACTCACAAACCTTTTCAAGACATAATAAGTAGTAGGGCTTTCTAAACACACTTTTTAACTGCCTAAATTATGCTTGAAGGGTAAAATTTGCATAAGACACGTTATAAAGTAATTCAGCTTTTGTATTTTGTAGTAATCCTTCTCAAAGGTTAGATGAAAATTGTTATGGTTATGTAATACTTTATTTCAAACATGCATATAGTTACAATATGGTACATCATATATTTCCAGTTTATCATTACAGCATGTCCAAAAAAAGAGTAGGAACACGCAAAGCTAGCACAATTGTTTGTTCACTTACTGTAGTCAATCTGTTAAACAAGTAAATAATTACATGAATGAATGAAGTAAATACATATATGTAAAATAAAGTGATCAAAAATAAATATCAATCAATCAATCCATCAACGTTTATTTATTTAGCCGTAAGTCACTAGTGTCTCAAAGGGCTGGACAAGCCACAACGACATTCTCGGCTCTGATCCCACATGTTATGAATATATAAATAGTTAAGTAAAATAGATGGATGGAAGTTTTAATTCACATAATGAGATTAATAAAATGATCTCTATCTTCGATAAGGTTCAGGATGTTTGTAAGGATTCTTCTTCCTTTATTCCATAAGAAATATTGTAAATCCAATTGTTAAGTTCCAGACACTCAAAAATAATAAATTCTACAGGGAATATTACAGTTTTATAATCAGAAAAATATAAATAACGAAGGACATGGGCAAATTAGCATTTAACAATAGTATCTCACCTTCTTTTATTAAAGTGCTGGCACACGCAACTTTTCTGGCTCCATAGTGTATTGTTTTGCAATCATACTCAAACAAAAAAGCACAGAGACTGAGTCACCAAAACATAAGCTTCTTTGTTTGGTGATTCAGTGGAATAATACACTGGCAAACGGACTACCGGTCGTTTGTTACGTGTAATGTTTACGAAAACCAAGGTAAAATTTTGACAAACATTTTCGTTGAAAATCAAAACGTACAATAGAGGCATACCAAAAAAGAGGTACCGCTCTACACTATTATGAGACCTCTGAGACTTGTTTTAAACAGTCTATTATGAGACCATCAAGGCGAAAATAAAGATATTATTTGTATGTATAAACAGGTTAGCACTACAACAATTAGTCAAACTACTCATTTGGGTGCTGGACAGATAATTAATCTTTAACTATTTCATATTTGATAAAAGCAGTGAGTCATTTTTCAACCAAAATGTTTTTCAGCTTTTCCAAATGGATTAGGAGCAAAACCTATCCATCATGTAAACAGCCACATGTTTTGGCTCGCAAGCTAAAAATGCAACCACAATGTACCCCACTTGGCATCCTCCAGTGGTTTACAGTCGTCCCTCGCTTATCGTGGTTAATTTGGTACTGTAAATAAATTGAATATTTTTATAGTTAAGACTTTTGCAACCTGAGTTCTTTAAACAATATTTGAGCCCTCTTAATATTAAATAATAGCCATATAGTCACTATTACACTCGTTTCACCCAATATAGTAGCCTTGAATGCGTTCTACTGTAGATTGCAGTACACCTCTCGCCCAGATGAACCTCCAAGCCTCACTGCTATGACCGTCGTCCGGTCACTAAAACACGGCCACTATGTGAAAATAGGTGTGTCTTGTGTTATTAATCCACATAGCTCATGCCAAAGCTGTGTTATTGCTGTCGAAGATGATGTGCATCTTGAATAAAGAGAGTTCATCTCCAGTATGTTCGGATATGTTGAAAGCTGATAGCATTGTCAGTTAGCCTTAAGTGCTGCGCTGATCGCTTGATGCTCTGTCCGTTCTACTTTGATTTTAGTCGCAAATATGGAGATGTGTTATTGATGACGCAGGAGTTAAAGGTAGCGTTGACGTTTAAGTACCACTGATAGTCACACACACACTGTGGTGAAATTACACCCATCCCCTTATTCCACCCCCTGGAAGACGGGAGCAGTGAGGAGCAAAGGTGGCCGCGCTCTGGAATCATTTTGGTGATTTAACCCCCAATTCCAACTCTTGATGCTTAGTGCTAAGCAAGGAAGTAATGGGTCCCAATTTTATAGTGATTGGTATGACTCGGCCAGGGTTTGAACTCGCTACCTCCCGATCTCAGGGCTGACACTCTAACCACAAGGCCACTGAGCAGGTTTTAAAGATAAAGTGAACCAAAAAGTTAGCTTATGACTATCAGCATAAACCACCTGTCTCAATCGGAAGGAACTTTAGATCCGAAAGTGTGTGATCGGGTCAGAGTATTCCAAATGGCGTGTTTACATGAAGCATTTTTAGTCCGTTCAGGCTTTGAATCCTATTAATTGTGTTCATGTCCACATAGCTAGTGACTCCCTGCTTAACATTAAATCGTGAAAATAAAAGCAGTACAGAACCCTGGAAAGGACCGCCATTTGATCATGGAACTTAAGGTCATTAGGTTTCCATTCCAAAAGGAGGCTTGCAATAATCAAATGTATAACCATAATCTATTACAGGAAAGGGCATTTAAGTTCCCATCAGTTGGAATCAGACTAGGAAGACAAGTAAGGACAGTATTACCAATTGTGCAGGTCGCACCAGGGCACAGTGACATGCAACTTTTAATTTAAGGAGGGCAAATAACAACAAAACACGACTATTATGAACATGGAAGACTTACGCCAGCACTGATTTCCCCGTCTCCTCTGGCTTGCGGACAGTAAAAGGGCTCGGATCCACTCCAACTGTTTTAGGCATGAACTCCCTTAATGGAGAGCATATGAACGAAGGGAAAAAAACCATTAGACACTTCAAAGAGTCCTCAAACACATCAACAGGTGTTACACACCTTGCAGAGTTGCTCATAGCTATGCAGAAGGTGTCGTCGAAAGAGGTCAGCTCGTAAGGCTTGAAGAACTCTGTGTAGATGTCCGTGCTCTCATCGAATTGGTTCACTCGCTTGACTGTCACCTTCTTCATTGTTTCTTCACAAGGGACTATAGGAAACAAAACAACCATACACATAGAAAGACTGTTCAAGGTTCGAGTTTATTTGTCACATGCAGAGTACACCACAGTGAAAGGCTTTTTTTCCATGCTCTTCAGATATTGCGTACAGTGGGATCCAAACACTATTTGCAGCATCTAATGCACTAAATACAAAAAAATACAAAAAATTGAATAGCTCTGATTTACATTAATTAAAAGACAAAAAAGTTGCACAATAAGCCAAAGTAGTTATGGTAGAAATATCAGTACAAGTAGAAGTACAGTAGTCAAATACAGTACCAGTGCAAGATCAAATAGTATAACAGCATATACAGTATGTACAGTATAGGAAGCAACAAATATTAAGGTGTCTACAGTTGTTTGGCAGTTGAGTAGTGACAGTAGTATGAACAAAGGTAATGGTTCAGTTCATGCAGTAGTTTGTTTTAAAGCTACACTGTAAACTACCAGGCACTCCCATATGTTTATGTACCATTGTGTACCATTGTTGGACAAGGTTCCAACAATAAGGTAAAGATATGCAAATGTAAAAAGATGGTAACATCTTTTTGAAGTTCATCAAAATTGGGACCAATACTAATCCCTGTTGACATCTCAAGTACTGTTACAAACACAAACATTTTTAATTTGACCGAAATCAAACAACAACTTATTCCTTGGTGTATGTTTCCTGTCAAGCAATAATTCCTATAATTCATGGTCTTTATGATAGCATCAATCATTACATATCCTAGTAATCCACAGGAATGCTTTGATACGTGCTTTGAGGCTTTGCTCTATTTTTGCGTTAACTTTCTCAGAGCCAGCGTCCTCTGCAGTGGACATTGGTTTTTGGTCTTTTTCTTCTGTCAAAGTTGCACATTTCGGAAAACAATTGCCCTATTTTGCAAAACACAGATTCTCAAGATGTTAAAATGTCCTGTGTTATGCAAAAGTATGTACTACTGGTAGCATGGTGCTACCTTGGTTTTCGTACAGCCCACTTTTCGTGTGACTGTGTTTTATGAAAATTAGCCGAAATCTTGCCCTTCTTTTTGGAAAAAGTCTCGTACACGGCAAAACGTTGCATGTGACAAAGTAGTCCGTTTGCCCATGTTCACGTCTCTGACTGACTGTAATGTTAGAACTACTGCTCAGATACCTATGCGAGTGTTGCTAACGCTTGTGTTTTCGTACACGTCTATTACGGCCAAACACTGTGCTTAACAAACTAGCAAGTTTGCCCACATATCATTCTCAGACTGTCATGTTAGCACTGGCGCTTACATTGCTATGCTAATGTTAACAAACTAGCAAGTTTGCCCACGTATCATTCTCTGACTGTCATGTTAGCACTGGCATTTACATTGCTATGCTGATGTTGCTAACACTTGTGCTCTACCCCCTGGGACTAATTTACTATAAAATCGAAAATTACTATAATTTGGGACTTTAAGTTTGAAATAATACATTGCATTTACACAAGATTAATCCAACCCCAGATATCCAGATGTGTTCGGTATGTACTGTATATGAAGATTTTTGAGAATTACTATAATCAATAGAGGTGTAACGGCAGGGCAGGCTATAGTACAGCTCTCGGTTTGGTTCATTTTCGCTACAGTAAGGGGAACAAAATACAAAACATTTAACTACTTAGCTTTTTGTTGAAATATTTAAAAATTCAACATAAAAAAATTACAATGCGCTGGCAGTAAATCATTTAATCACTCAAATTCTCAAATAAAAAATATAAATATATAGTATGCATATGGCAGACATAAAAATTAAAGATGTGGGGAGGGGTCCTTCTACAAACCCTGTTTCCATATGAGTTGGGAAATTGTGTTATAAATATAAATGGAATACAATGATTTGCAAATCATTTTCAACCCATATTCAGTTGAATATGCTACAAACACAACATACTTAATGTTCAAACTGATAAACATTTTTTTTGTTGTTGCATTTTTTAACTTTAGCATTTGATAACAGCAACACGTGAGAAAGAAGTTGGGAAAGGTGGCAATAAATACTGATAAAGTTGAGGAATGCTCACCATACACTTATATGGAACATCCCACAGGTGTACAGGCTAATTGGGAACAGTTGGGTGCCATGATTGGGTATAAAAGCAGCTTCCATGAAATGTTAAGTAATTCACAAACAAGGATGGGGGGACGGTCACCACTTTGTAAGCAAATTGTCGAATATTTTTAGAACAACATTTCTCAATGAACTATTGCAAAGAATTTAGGGATTTTCCCATCTACGGTCCGTAAAATCATCAAAAAGTTCAGAGAATCTGGACAAATCACTGCACGTAAGCGATGATATTACGGACTTTTGATCCCTCAGGCGGTACTGCATCAAAAACCGACATCAGTGTGTAAACGATATGATCACATGGGCTCAGGAACACTTCATAAAATCACTGTCAGTAACTACAGTTGGTCACTACATCTGTAAGTGCAAGTTAAAACTCTACTATACAAAGCGAAAGCCATTTATCAACAACATCCTGAAACGCCTCCGGCTTGGCTGGGCCCGAGCACACCTAAGATGGACTGATGCAAAGTGGAAAGGTTTTCTGTGGTCTGACGAGTCCACATTTCAAATTACATTTGGAAACAGAGGACGTGGTGTCTCCCATCGAAAATGTGTGCCGCATTATGAAGCGTAAAATACGACAGCGGAGACCCCGGACTGTTGAACGACTGAAGTTTTACATACAAACAAAAATGGGAAAGAATTCCACTTTCAAAGCTTCAACAAATAGTTTCCTCAGTTCCCAAATGTTCATTGAGTGTTGTTAAAAGAAAAGGTGATATAACACAGTGGTGAACATGTCCTTTCCCAACTACTTTGGCACGTGTTGCAGCCATGAAATTATAAGTTAATTATTGTTTGCAAAAAAAAATAAGGCTTATGAGTTTGAACATCACATATCTTGTCTTTGTAGTGCATTCAATTGAATATGGGTTGAAAAGAATTTGCAAAAGTTTATATTTACATCTAACACATTTTCCCAACTCATATGGAAACGGGGTTTGTATATATTTTTTGCATTAAAGATGCTAAAACCATTCCAATGTAAGTCAACACTATATGCATATATAAGCATATATACATTATGTGTTACAGGTGACAAAGCAAATTTGATGGCATTATTAACAAATTTTATTTCTAGAATACACTGCGGGACAATAAAAAACAAGCTGTTTGTCGAGACTGGCCCCTGTGCATTAATAGATGTAGCATACTGACACGCCCCTAATATATAATTTTACATTAATAGTTTTCAGACACTTACATGACTATTGTTTTGTAGAGACGGATACATATTTTAATTACAAACGAGATTGTATCTAAATGGGGCCCTGTAATGCTGCCAACACTTGTCTTTTTTTTTTTTTTTTACAGCTGTGGATGTCAAAATGATGTCTACAGGTAAAATTCCACCTCAAAATAGACACAGTATGAATTCTAGGTTTGTTTTCTAATGCGTTTAAGCATATTTTGGAACGCTACATTTATCTCCAAAATATGCCCCTGCTGATGTCACCTGACAGGCAATTTCATATTACGTAGTAGGTGTTTTGGTAGCATCGTCATCCCGAATCACGTTATTTTCACACAGAATTTGCAAATATGCCTGGCGTATTTATTGTTGCCGGTTGTTGCAATACAGCTAAGGAAGAGATCAGCCTGCATACATTTCCAAATAAAGGGAATATGAGGAAAGTATGGACCTCTACATTCAAATTGACTCGCGCAAAATGGGACGGGCCAAGCGAGAGGAATGTAATTTGCAGCGTTGATTTTGATAAGTCTGATTTAAAAAAATATATTTTTGTGGAGTTTGTATGGAAACAATCTAAGACACTAAAGCCAAATGTGATACTAAAAATCGGGAGCAACCTCAAGGGGAGAAAGACCAGGTCAGAATCTGTGGAAAAACGGAGAAAGAGGAGCAGACCCGGCACTCAAAAAGGAGAGAAAAAGAAGGTAAGTCGCTTGTATTTAATTTTACATCCTCTTATACTGATGTTTGCTTTAAGATGCTTAAGGAAATTATGAAAGATGAGGAAACACAGGCTATGGTGTCCATGGAAAACAGGGAAGCCTAGAAATGGAAATTCTTTTATATCTATTTTTGCTCATTAATTTAATGACATCATTTTTTAAATAATCATGGACAAGGACAACAAAAACATGCAATTCAGTGATGATAAATGATATTTTACAATCCTTTATTTTGCCTCTCCTGGGAAATGGGTTTCACTCCTATAGATGATGTCACACCAAGAGGGGGGCGGCATATAGAGTCTGGCGATGGAAAGGGAGCGTTCTAACTTCCAAGTACAGTTAGTTATCCAGCCATGACTCAAAAAAAAATTAATATTATGGGAAATGACTGCCAGCTTTATTTTCAGGAGAAAACAATACATAAAGAGTAGTTGTAAGTTAAATTTTGGTCTTCTGGATGTTATGGTTTCTTTAAAGTTAAACTATGTTAAAGTCCGGACTACGTATTGGACTTTGTGCAATCCACTAATAAATGTTTCAATCAATCAATCAAAACCAATGATTTCAGTGAGCAGCAGTGATGGCCGCGCCCGGGAATCATTTTGGTGACTGAACTCCCAATTCCAACCCTTGATGCTGAGTGCCAAGCAGGGAGGTAAAGGGTCTCATTTTTATAGTCTTTGAACTCACGACCTACCAATCTCAGGGCAGACACTCTAACCACAAGGCCACTGAGCAGGTCATATCAATATCAATTAAATCAGATAATATCAATTCAATTGTTATGTAAGGCCATTACCTTCATCATAGGCGACAGGGAGATAGGACAGTGTTTCCTCTGACCACCACAGTGTGTAGCTGAGGACAAAAAACAACAAGATACAGGTCACATACACACGCATTGACAAACCTGTACCTTGTCCCTTGAGACACCACATAACCTAGATAGCAAAATTGTCAACTACTATTGGCTACAACTAGCACACAACCCCACCGACGCATCAGTCTTTTGTGCAATGAAAGCTTTGTGTGACAGTAGAAGTGATTTCAGATTCAGCCAAGTTAATTTCTCAGAATAATAGCGAGATCTTGAAAACCTGGAAAATTGGGTCCACTTTTGTGCAATAATGAATAACAATAATAGTTAATTGGATTTATATAACGCCTCCAGACACTCAAGGAACTTTACAGCGAGAGCCAATTTAGATATGTATGGGCACTTCACATTGCTCTTTCGCCTAAACGCACTTGCGATTTATGCATACCATTAAAGACACATTCACAAAGGGTGATGGTAAGCTGCATCTGTAGCTACAGCTGCCTTGGGGTAGACTGACAGAAACCTGGCTGCCAATTTGTGCCAAAGTCCTCTCTGACCACTGAATAGTTCACAGTTATACACCAGCGTGGAGGACAATGGAGTCAAGGTGGGTGAAGTGTTTTGCCCAAGGACACAACAGCAGTGACTGGGACAGAGGAAGCGGACTTCGAACCTGGAACCCTCTGGTTAGTGGATGACCTGCTCTACCTCCTAAACCACTGCCGCCCCATGAGGACAAACCAAACAAGCACACAAATGATAAAAAGATCAAATCCGATCAAGAAAGCCAGATTTTGCCTTATATTTATAAACTGCCCAGGCAGCATGTTAACCTGCGTCGGTCTATGGGTAGGACCATGGTGCTCTTCTGATGCAGGTAGAAGTCAGTGGGTAGCTCCCATAAGTGTGGGCTGGACTCTGCCGGCTGGTAGACTTGAAGAAATAAGTTGATGGCATCCTGTCGGTCAGCATCTGGAAAAACATTCATGTTTATTGACAGTCCCTTGCAATGTATTTAAATTTGACCCCAAATAGAACCAGTAAAAAAAAGACAGGAAAAAAGGAAAAAATTAAGAACACATTTAGAGGGGAACTGCGCTTTTTTAGAATTGTGTCCATCATTCACAATGCCTGTGCATGACAAGAATACAAATGCCTTTCTTTTTTTATGCATTTTAAGGAGAGGGCAAACATTGCAGCTAAACATTGCATCTATTGCGCCCATAAACCGTTTTAAAAAAAAACATCCAAAAGCTGCCATCCATCCATCCATCCATCCATCCATCCATCCATCCATCCATCATCTTCCGCTTATCCGAGGTCGGGTCGCGGGGGCAACAGCCTAAGCAGGGAAACCCAGACTTCCCTCTCCCCAGCCACTTCGTCTAGCTCTTCCCGGGGGATCCCGAGGCGTTCCCAGGCCAGCCGGGAGACATAGTCTTCCCAACGTGTCCTGGGTCTTCCCCGTGGCCTCCTAGCGGTTGGACGTGCCCTAAACACCTCCCTAGGGAGGCGTTCGGGTGGCATCCTGACCAGATGCCCGAACCACCTCATCTGGCTCCTCTCGATGTGAAGGAGCAGCGGCTTTACTTTGAGTCCCTCCCGGATGGCAGAGCTTCTCACCCTATCTCTAAGGGAGAGTCCCGCCACACGGCGGAGGAAACTCATTTCGGCCGCTTGTACCCGTGATCTTATCCTTTCGGTCATGACCCAAAGCTCATGACCATAGGTGAGGATGGGAACGTAGATCGACCGGTAAATTGAGAGCTTTGCCTTCCGGCTCAGCTCCTTCTTCACCACAACGGATCGGTACAACGTCCGCATTACTGAAAACCGATCCGCCTGTTGATCTCACGATCCACTCTTCCCTCACTCGTGAACAAGACTCCTAGGTACTTGAACTCCTCCACTTGGGGCAGGGTCTCCTCCCCAACCCGGAGATGGCACTCCACCCTTTTCCGGGCGAGAACCATGGACTCGGACTTGGAGGTGCTGATTCTCATTCCGGTCGCTTCACACTCGGCTGCGAACCGATCCAGCGAGAGCTGAAGATCCCGGTCAGATGAAGCCATCAGGACCACATCATCTGCAAAAAGCAGAGACCTAATCCTGCGGTTACCAAACCGGAACCCCTCAACGCCTTGACTGCGCCTAGAAATTCTGTCCATAAAAGTTATGAACAGAATCGGTGACAAAGGACAGCCTTGGCGGAGTCCAACCCTCACTGGAAATGTGTTCGACTTACTGCCGGCAATGCGGACCAAGCTCTGGCACTGATCGTACAGGGAACGGACCGCCACAATAAGACAGTCCGATACCCCATACTCTCTGAGCACTCCCCACAGGACTTCCCGAGGGACACGGTCGAATGCCTTCTCCAAGTCCACAAAGCACATGTAGACTGGTTGGGCAAACTCCCATGCACCCTCAAGAACCCTGCCGAGAGTATAGAGCTGGTCCACAGTTCCACGACCAGGACGAAAACCACACTGTTCCTCCTGAATCCGAGGTTCGACTATCCGACGTAGCCTCCTCTCCAGTACACCTGAATAAACCTTACCGGGAAGGCTGAGGAGTGTGATCCCACGATAGTTGGAACACACCCTCCGGTCCCCCTTCTTAAAGAGAGGAACCACCACCCCGGTCTGCCAATCCAGAGGTACCGCCCCCAATGTCCACGCGATGCTGCAAAGTCTTATCAACTAAGACAGCCCTACAGCATCCAGAGCCTTAAGGAACTCCGGGCGGATCTCGTCCACCCCTGGGGCCTTGCCACCGAGGAGCTTTTTAACTACCTCAGCGACCTCAGCCCCAGAAATAGGAGAGTCCAACACAGATTCCCCAGGCACTGCTTCCTCATAGGAAGACGTGTTGGTGGGATTGAGGAGGTCTTCGAAGTATTCCTTCCACCTATCCACAACATCCGCAGTTGAGGTCAGCAGAACACCATCCGCACCATACACGGTGTTGATAGTGCACTGCTTCCCCTTCCTGAGGCGGCGGACGGTGGTCCAGAATCGCTTCGAAGCCGTCCGGAAGTCGTTTTCCATGGCTTTCCCGAACTCCACCCATGTCCGAGTTTTTGCCTCCGCGACCGCTGAAGCTGCACACCGCTTGGCCTGTCGGTACCTGTCCACTGCCTCCGGAGTGCTATGAGCCAAAAGGACCCGATAGGACTCCTTCTTCAGCTTGACGGCATCCCTCACCGCTGGTGTCCACCAAGGGGTTTTAGGATTGCCGCCCCGACAGGCACCAACTACCTTGCGGCTACACCTCCGATCTGCCGCCTCGACAATAGAGGTGCGGAACATGGTCCACTCGGACTCAATGTCCAGCACCTCCCTCGTGACATGTTCAAAGTTCTTCCGGAGGTGGGAATTGAAACTTTGTCTGACAGGAGACTCTGCCAGACGTTCCCAGCAGACCCTCACAATGCGTTTGGGCCTCCCAGGTCTGTCCGGCATCCTCCCCCACCATCGCAGCCAACTCACCACCAGGTGGTGATCGGTAGAAAGCTCCGCCCCTCTCTTCACCCGAGTGTCCAAAACATGAGGCCACAAATCCGATGACACAACTACAAAGTCGATCATGGAACCGCGGCCTAGGGTGTCCTGGTGCCAAGTGCACATATTGACACCCTTATGTTTGAACATGGTGTTTGTTATGGACAAACCGTGACGAGCAAAAAAGTCCAATAACAAAACACCACTCGGGTTCAGATCCGGGCGGCCATTCTTCCCAATCACGCCTCTCCAGGTTTCATTGTCGTTGCCAACGTGAGCGTTGAAGTCTCCCAGTAGGACAAGGGAATCACCCGGGGGAGCACTTTCCAGTACTCCCTCGAGTGTTCCCAAAAAGGGTGGGTACTCTGAACTGCTGTTTGGTGCATAAGCACAAACAACAGTCAGGACCCGTCCCCCCACCCGAAGACGGAGGGAGGCTACCCTTTCGTCCACCGGGTTGAACTCCAACGTACAGAATTGCCACCCCAGCCCGTCGCCTCTCACTGCCGGCAACGCCAGAGTGGAAGAGGGTCCAATCCCTCTCGAGAGAAGTGGTTCCAGAGCCCTTGCTGTGCGTCGAAGTGAGCCCGACTATATCCAGCCGGAATTTCTCAACTTCGCGCACTAGCTCAGGCTCTTTCCCCCCCAGTGACGTGACGTTCCACGTCCCAAGAGCTAGCTTCTGTAGCCGAGGATCGGACCGCCAAGTGCCCTGCCTTCGGCTGGCGCCCAGCTCACATTGCACCCGACCTCTATGGCCCCTGCTATGGGTGGTGAGCCCATTGGAGGGGTGACCCACGTTGCCATCGTGCCCCACCTCCGGGCCTGGCTCCAGAAGGGGGCCCCGGTGACCCGCGTCCGGGCGAGGGAAATCTGGGTCCATGATTTTTCTTCTTCATAAAGGTCTTCGAGCTGCTCTTTGTCTGATCCCTCACCTAGAACCTGTTTGCCTTGGGAGACCCTACCAGGGGGCTTTACGCCCCCGGACAACATAGCTCCTAGGATCATTGGGACACGCAAACTCCTCTACCACGATAGGGTTGCAGCTCAGAGAGGAGACATCCAAAAAGCTGCCAACAATACTCCATTCACAGGTTGTGACTTGCATATTAACCAAGTATTAGCGATAATGTTAGTATAAGCACGCACCACAAGAAACTACTCTTAGTGACACCGGGCTCACAGAGAGGTAAGTAACTTATGCAGCTATTGACCACCGCTGAGCTGCTGCATCGCTTTTGCGTTAGTAAAAGTTAACGCTAGATCATAAATAATTCATGGACAGGGTTGTGGCCATAATGTGAGAAGTTGGTCAACTTTGACATTCAACCTGTACCCTGAGATCGCGAAAGACCCTCGTTTGCGCCCAACTTTTTTATTGTTTTTAGCGGCGTGAAGATTGATTAATTCCTCATAAACGGTATGACATAAAATTCCTAATAATTGGTAACCAAGTGAGAACCGACATTTTACGGTAAATAATTGTTTTATTATCATTATAGTTTGTATTTCTTTTTTAGCAGTTAGCATTAGTGCTAATTGCTGGACCCGCTCATCACTCCGATTCTAAAACTTGTAGATCATCCTCCTTATGTTCAGGCTCAAAAATATAAAGTTCTGGATGTTCATTTGTCCCAAAGTAGGCGTTGGCTCAAGAAAAAATTGCAATACTGAAATAAAAAGTTGTCATATTCTGAGAATAAAGTCATAACACAAAAAGGAAGGTCATAAAATAAATACAATAAAATATTATTACATTACTATTATGTACAGTATTATTAAAGTACAATATTTACAATAATATCCATATATTGTAATATAGATTTGTTATCGTTAAAATTGAGCCTGTTTGATAACCTGAATACTGAAAAAAGGTTAATGTTTTCCATCAGCATGACTAAGAAATGCAATCATGAACACATGTATGAAAATGGCTGTGGCCCTCTCTGATGCTGGTGTGTGCATCTTGAACAACACCCACCTTTCTCCCTTGACATTTTCAGTCTGAATAAACAGCAAGTTACATTCCCTTCTCTACTCTGCGGCCAACCTAGAGATGCCTTTTTTCCCAAATAGAGTAAATGACGAGAGTCAAAAGGCACACGGACCCAATAAGATGTACAATGTCAAGTAGTGAGGATTAATGCACGAGAAACAGCCATCATGTCCATTTCAGGAGCCGTTGACAGTATTTTTAGCTGTTAGTTGCATTTTCATAGACACACTGTATCTGTTAAATTAGGGCGCTATTAACAGTGCTCGAAAATGGAAAAGAAGGCATAGCAGAGCCACTTTTGTCAAGCATCAAGCTTCTTCCAGCACTAATACATGCTTGGGATCTGCACTGAGCTCTGAAAAAGCATTGGTTTGTAAAGAACCTCATTGTGAGCTTCTTTGTTGTGTTGATATCCCCTATGCATTATTTTGCATGATGTCTGGCAATTGTATTGAAATGCTAAAGAGTTCCAAGGTAATCTGAATGTTGTGGCAATTTTATCCTGAGATTACATTTGAAGGGGACTATAATGTTCTGCATGAATCTCAAGTCTGTTCAGGTGAAAGAGCAATGTGAAGTGTCCATATGTCTCTTTGCATCACGCACCAGAGAAAGCGTTGCTGTAGTAGCGTGACAGTGTCTGCATGATGTCTTTGGAGTGCTGCGTCCACGGAGCAATCTTCCGGTAGGTCTTGACCCTGTGTACCAGCTGGGAGCCGCCATACTGCAGCGACAGGGTGTCTCCATGGTCCTCGTACAGCTCTTCAAACAATCTAAAGCATACAAAATACGGCTGGTTTTACACATATAAGCACTTTTTGGGTAATAAGTGGCTTATTTAAAAAAAGCAATAAAGAAAAAGGGTTTATGGCATATAAAAAATCGGGCATATGACAGTCCTATCTATAAATTACACATTGACTGATGACCACATACAATATGGTTGTAAATTTTTGAAATAGTTATTTGTTTGGCTTAAGTAGCTTATAAATGCACAACGTGATACATATTTCTCGCAATTTATAATAAAACAAATGTAATCAATTTCAAAGCTTAACCCATACAAATGTATATTTAGGACCACATCATTGGAAGTAGGTACAAAGGCTGTCATTCAGAAATGTGAAAATTGTACTTAACCTGTTTTCCATAATGACTTGGAGAGGATGAAAAACCTCAAAGCATAAACATAAGGTCTCTTTGATCACTCATTCATTATCATCATATTGCACAACACAACCATATTGTAATAGCTGAGCAAACTGATCAGTCAGCTTTGATAGTGTTGTTGAGTTAATTCTAAATAACAGGAAAGTAAGTGTAACAAGCATGACTTTCACACCTACAGCTGAGTAAGCGACAACAACATGCAGAGGTAAATAAAGCTTCTGGAATCATCATAGTTCGAGAAGGTAGAAAAACACATTAGGACGTTACCAATAGCCACAGCTGCAAATGCTCATGGTTTTGTAAGCGGGACTAATTAGAGACCCATGCAGTTATATTACTAACCCACACCCGGCAACTACAGGAGACTGCTGTTAAATGAACAGATGCAATAATTGGAGCATTTCCTGTAGTTATTTTGGGTTTAACTAACTTATTTATGCACGACAACAAAAGGGGAATATTGTAAATAAGAGAGTATATGAGCTCTTGTGTAAGACAAAAATAAAGGACGTTGTGTTAACAACACAAACACAAAACATTACCCTAGAGAAAAATACAAATTTATTGTCTTACATACTCCCATTTTATTTAAAAGTGGATCAAGATGTAACGGGACTGTTGGTTATGTCACTAATGCTTGTGCATGAAAAAAAAAAACATTCTAACTACTCCTCTTACTCCTTCAGTGGTAATAGGAGTACAAGCAGTAAGTAATCAGGATGATATGAG